>NC_137816.1:6954341-7242461 GCF_963921795.1 Nannobrachium achirus | reverse complement strand
AGACAAAGCAGAAGCACATGCAAGTGTGTTGTAATGGTTGCAGTGCAAACTAGGGGAGTGCCAGTATTGATTGGATGCAGGCATGGGATATTGCACTCATATGAGCTGTTAGTTTGATTGAAGGCACTCCTTTCATTTTTTGAGCGGAACAAAACGCTCCTACGTCTGGCTTTGTGTGTATGTGAGTGTCCGAATGAGTGTCCGTAGGGCAAGGGTGGGCAACTTTTATGATAGAGAGGACCACTACATTTTCACACTCACTCCAGAGGGCCACAATGCATATACATAGCGAAAATAGCCGATCTACAAGCTCAAAACGCTTGTAGATCTGCTATTTTTTTTTCTTCTTTTGTTTTAACATTTCAAATACATTTATATGTTCTTATGTTAACTGTATGAACTTAAATACAAATACATTGGACATAAAAAAATACAATAACATTTTAATACTAGTCATTTAGCTACTAATATAGACTGAAGTAATAAAAGACGCTAATTTTTTCCATGTTTGGAATTGTAACAGCTGAAATCAATAACATATCAGTACTACAATATTAACCTGCTGGCCGCATAAAGTGAAGGTGGGGGCCGCATGTGGCCCCCGGGCCGCCAGTTGCCCATGTATGCCGTAGGGGCACTGAACTCCATGTATGGAGAGAACTAACGTCACGGACTGGCTTTGTGTGCTGTGATGGTCCCTATTGTATGTCTGTATGAGTGTCCATATGAGCACGAGACTAACGTCACACGAGGCTAGAAAGTCATAGACATAGAAAGTATGCAGAGACAGACATCACCACAGCTGACAAACAGAACGGCCCATACAAGGAGATACAGTATGCATGTGTGTGTCCTGTTTGATACCATGCGAAGTGAACACCACTCACTTCGCACTGGTGCGATTTTACCTTCACATATAGCTGTACGTTAGCTCTCTGGATCATTACGGAACATATCTCAGGCATTTCTGTCTGTTCCCTCCACTCAGATTACTCCCATCCGTCTGGGGATTCTAACCAGCAACCTTCCCGGTAAACAAATGCCTCCGCAGCGCATAGTTCAGGGTTCCCCAATAGGCGGCCCGCGGGCCATTTGCGGCCCGTGGGACGCTACTGTCACACCAACCACAGTAATAATGGTGGTATAAGAGCAGCAACAACACTAGTATATCGTCGTTGTTGTGTGGAAACCTTGTATGTCCAAAACCGTTTGTTTTGTATCTATCGTCTAAAATTTTTACTAAAGCCGATCTACAAGTACACAGCGCCTCACATCGCGAGGCGTTGTGTGCTTGTAGATCCGCTGTTTTCACTAGTTTTGTCACTTTTGTGCAATGGTCTTGTATGATGAAGCAGGGCTTTGCTTTACCAAAAAACGTACAATTTGAAACTTGGAGATACGAGGTTTCTGCCCGACAGTGACAATATCTGAACTGTCGCTGGAGTAGCGGGAACGCCACCGTCGCCCCCTGCAATGTTGTGGCCCTCGGCTTGGTACCCTAGACATTATTCGGCCCTTGGGGGAAACTAATTGGGGAACCCTGGCATAGATGAACCGCGCAATCATGGAAATGTAGTATTTACCCAAGACGTTTCCCGAAGGCACCTGGTCCAGCTCGTCCAGCTCCTTGCCCATCAGCAGGTACAGGCTGTTCAGAGTGCAGCAGGAGAGGTGAGGCACCGAGGGCAGATCATCTGAAGCAACACAGCCGTCTGGCAGCTGACCCAGAGCGGGCAAAGACGAGAGAAAGAAAAAGGCATTAAAACCAACACCCGTCATATAGTTCAGGGGTTTTCAAAGTGGGTGACGGGGCACCCTGGGGTGCCATTACGGCAGTCCAGGGGTGCCGCGAGATCATTTTGATAATATTTGGAATTGATTTGGACACTTGAAAAAATGTTTAGTATCATTTAACTTGAAGTACTAAGCTATTTTCAGTCAGTTCTAACCAAAGTGGCTATTATCACAGCGTTTACCTCGCAACATAATCACTAAAATGTCGTCACTGTCAGGCAGAAACCTCGTATCTCCAAGTTTCAAATGTGTACGTCTTTTGCCCTGCTTCATCATACAAGACTGTCGCAAAAAACTAGTGAAAACAGCCAATCTAAAAGCACACAACGCCTCGCATCGTGCTTGTAGATCTGCTGTTTTCACTAGTTTAGTACATGTTATAGATGATAAATACAAAACGAACGGTTTTGGACGTACAAGGTTTCCACCCCACAACGACGATATGCTATAAATATAAGGTGCTGGGAGTGAAAATTATAATGTAGGGGTGCCTCGGATTAAACAAATATTTATGGGGTGCCCTGAGACAAAAAAAAGTTTGGGAACCCCTGATATAGTTAACAGAGTTTGACAAAGGACAGATCTTTATGTGATAGGATAATTATTTTCATTAACCACCTAGCATTCCGATTCTGAGGGGAACTTTATCCTAAAATGAGCAGATCTACAAGCTTGTAGATCGGCTATTTTCAGCAAAGAGTTTGTTTTGGCTCTGTTCTCATTAGGCTGCCTTTAAACATATCGGTATAGAATAGATAACTGGAAATTGTGTAGAAAAGGATTGTAGAATAGGTGGTCACATTGGGAAAAAAGGCATTGGTAGAGCATCCTACGCACACCAATTATTGGATTTGTTGTGTCTGCTTTCTACTGTCTGTCTGTCTGTCTGTCTGTCTGTCTGTCTGTCTGTCTGTGTGTGTGTGTGTGTGTGTGTGTGTGTGTGTGTGTGTGTGTGTGTGTGTGTGTGTGTGTGTGTGTGTGTGTGTGTGTGTGGAGGTTGGAAAAGTATTTTTACCCATATAGGAAAAAATATGTTTGTGACCACTAGAGTCACAAGAGACAGACTTCTGAAACAAACATGTTGAATGTTCAATAAGGTTTCAATCTTTAGCTATAGTTGCACTGTATGTACGTAGACATGATCCTGAAGACTCATAGTTTGGTTTGGTGCATATTAACCATGTTTGAGCCGCATGTAAATTATACATAAACTATTCCTATAGTCAAGCTGTGTACACATAATCTCAAGCAAAGCTCTTAGACAACTCCCAACTGATTCAGAATGCTGCTGCTAGAGTCCGGACGAAAACTAGAAAATATGACCATAATTTACACCAGTCTCAAAATCCTTACATTGGCTACCGGTTTCACAGAGAATTGATTTTAAAATGTTGTTACTTGTCTATAGTGGCTCTGGCCACAGCTACATCTTAAGCCGGTTTTCCTTTCCTTTGCATGGCCCCACTCCACTCCACTCCACCCCACACCACACACTTGTGTTGGGTTTTCCACTACAAGGAACTGGGTATAGTAGTGTAAAAGTGGTACAAAACGGGGTACTAAACGGCTCACCTCTAGAGTAGGTCCGGGCTGGGCCAAGTGAGGCCAAATCAGTGACGTATACACGCTGCTGATACTGATTGCTCGGAGTCTCACGGCTGAGCTGTGTTTTTCAACACAGCAACACGGCTTTAGACATGTTGAAGCCATATGAACCCCATAGCACCCTAGGGGCTGGCTTGCTAATTGTTCACAGTTGGAACAAAACATGGTGAAGCAGCCTTTCACCACTATGCACCACAAACCTGGAAATAATATTCCAGGTTACATCAGACAATCCCCAACCATAGCCGTTTTTAAGTCCAATTTAAAAACCTATTTATTTAACATTGCTTACACCACCCCATGATTTATATACTCTTTTCTTATTTTAATTGTATGTAATATATTCAGGGTTCCCACACATCTTTACCAATTAATTTCCAAAACATTTCCGGAATATTTAACCAGATTTCCAGGACTATATAACAATAATTCAGCTCAATAACGAGTCGCTTACTCCTATGCGCAATGCCCAAAGACAGGTAGTGTATGCCAGTGGTTCTCAACCTTTTCAGGCTGTGACCCCCGAAATAATCATATTTGAACTGGGGACCCGGGCACCCTGACGAGCGCTAAGAGTAGAGGAATTTTGTATAACACAGTGAAGCGAGGCGTTGTGAGCATGTAGATCTGCTATTTTCACAATTTCTGCCTAATATTTGACAATTTGGTCAATTTTTAATTTGTCATTTCAGAGGTATTAACAACATCAATAACCAAAGACAATGCATAGCTATTTTTTCCAGGACCTTCCAGGACCCTTGATCAATTCCAAAACTTTTCCAGTACTGGAAAAATATTTTTCTAATATCAAAATATTTCCAGGAATTTCATGACCGTGGGAACCCCTGATGAAAGGTGTTCTATAAATACAGTTGGCTTTACACACGTGTTTACCATGGTCAGACCCTGGGCGGGATCATACTTGGGACCCAGGACAAACACCTTCTGTCCTCTCTTCACCACTCCACTGTAGACCCTGGCAAAGGCCACAAACGTCTCCTTCTCCTCATCCTCGTCCCCTGGCTTTGGCTCTTTGACCACCAGGCTCTCCATCCGAGCCGAGACGGGCTCTCCACCTGCACAGAGAGAGAGAAAGGGTAGGGCTGTCACAATTATCTAACAACTGTCTAATTAGCCCTATTCACGGCCCGCCCACTCAGCAAATTTCTCAGCAACTTCCTGGTGCTGACGTCAGTTTAGAAGGGGAAACTATAACAGAAATAGCTGGACTTAAAGCCAACAAATCATTATTTCGAACGGTAAAGTAAATTATAATGCTTTGTGCCTTTTACAATCTTGTGTGCTTGATCATGCTAGCCGTATTTTATACTTTACTATTCGGAAATTGCATTAAAATTTGCGGTTTCTGTGTTAACTCCATGGGCTTTTAGCAGGGTTTTACCCTTCAAAACGTGACTTCAGCACCAGGGGGATGCTGAGTGGGCGGGCCGTGAATAGGGCTAATTGCAATTATTTGACATAATCGCAATTATTTGACATAATTGCGATTATTTGACGTAATCGTCATAATCGTTTCCATGTTGAAAGATTTTCATATTATATATTTTTTAAAGTAAAACATAGTGGAAATAGCAGAACATTGATAGTGGAAATAGCCAATCTACAAGCTCGCGATGCGACGCGTTGTAGATAGATAGATAGATAGATACCTTTATTATCCCAAGGGGGAAATTTAGTTGTGAGCGTTGTGAGCTTGTAGATCGGCTATTTCCACTATCAATGTTCTTTTTTAACTATAAAGTTGTCAAATATGTCAGTAATTTCTTTGTATATTTAGGTTTAGTGTCATATCTACCATGTGCAACTTCAAAGCCTAAAAACCAAACAGAAATGTAATTGTCAACGACAAAAACACGATTAATCGTTAATCGCAATTATTTGAGTGACAATTAATCGTCATGTAAAATGTCATATTCGTGACATTCCTCAGAGAGAGAAACATGGACTCCCCACTCAGTAGCCTACACGTGGCTAACAATAAAAACTATTGTAATGATGACAAAGGAAGGGAGAGAGAAAGAGAATAAGAAAGAGAGAAAGAAAGAAAGAAAAACATATTTGGAGTAGGGCATTCACGAATAGTGATTTTTAGCATTCGAATTATTCGACCTCAAAGTATTCGAACAGTCGAATATTCGACAGGACTGGCCAAACTGTCAAATATTAAGTACCGTATTTTCCGGACTATAAGGCGCACTTAAAAGCCTTTAATTTTCTCAAAAAACTACAGTGCGCCTTATAGTCCAGTGCGCCTTATATATGGATCATTCATTGACATTGACATTCCCTTTAGCACAGCTCCATCTGTTGGATGCATAACGCAACGGTAGCGTCTATTATGTGCGCCTTAATAGTCAGGTGCGCCTTATATATGAAAACAGTTTGAAAATAGACCATTCATTGACAGTGCGCCTTATAGTCAGGTGCGCCTTATAGTCCAGAAAATACTGTAAGCAAGAGGTGAACATTGTGAAAATAGCAGATCTACATGCTCACAACGCCTCGCAAACGCGAGGCGTTGTGAGCATGTAGATCTGCTATTTTCACAATATTTATTTTGCGGAACCGAGTCACATTAAATGTAATACCTACAATTCCAAGTGCTTGTCAGGGTGGGGGTCCCCAGTTCAAATATGTTTATTTTGGGGGTCACGGCCTAAAAAGGTTTGAGAACCCCTGGTATAGAGCATTAACAAATTCATCCACCAGGGGCATTGACAACTCATTTTTTATTTTAAGTTTTATAAACTATATATTTTTTAAAGAGAAAACAATCAAATAATATAAGCGAATATTCGAATATTCGAATATTTGGTGAATGCCCTATTGGACGGTTGTTTGCAACAGGATGGGAGGCATGCATGTCGCGTACCTGCTGACTGGGCGTGTTCTCCTTGGCGCTCAGCTTGTTGATTGGCTGCCATCCTGTCGGCGTGCCTCTGTCTGGCCAGCTCCCTGCGCTGGGTTAACTCCTCCTGGGTCAAAGGCCTGGGAAGGATGCACACAAGCACAGCATTTGGTCTTATATCCCTTTCCTTTTTAGAGTAACTTTATTAGAACCTTGGTTTATATAGGTTACACCAAGGGTCTTCAACAGGGTGTCCGGGACCCCTAGGGGGTCCTCAGAGTTACTACAGGGGGTCCTCCAAATCTTTGTGATAGAAACCTTTTTCTCTTTTTTTTTATATTAACCACTTGAATCCTAGCGTCCATATCCTGAGAACTTTATCCAAAAATAGCAAATCTACAAGCTCACAACGCCTCGCAGTGAGCTTGTAGATCTGCTTTCGGCAAAGACGTTTGGCGTAGAGGGGAAAAAGAGCAGACTGAGTACAGAGTGAAATGTCAAGTTAAGTATTGACTGTTCAAGTGGTTAAATATCTGAAAACACAAATTGACATGAATCCAAAATACAATGGTGATTGTGCTGTCAAACAATTAACTATTTGCTGTATTGCTGTATTGACTTTGACCCCTAAGGACCTTCCAGGGAGAGTGCTCATGTGCGTCTTGCGGTGACATGCTTCCTAGTTTCTTCTTCTCTGAGCTGTTTTTTTTTTGGCACTGATTTTTGACATTGCACTATTAGGTTGTGTTGGTAGTTTCTGAGTATTTTGCTTTGTTTAACAATGACAATGAGATACTTGTTGCACTAACTACAGTAGCATTGACTGCTACGGTCTCTTTTTGTAAGACACTTTATGTATATATACTTATATATTATTCGCCCCTCTATTGATGCACCTTCTCTTTATTGGTACTGTACTGCTTTTTTTTCCTCTTATCTATGTTTTTTCTTACTTCTCTGTAACTTTGTAAATAACTGTATACTGCTGTGCTACAACTGGACAACTGAATTTCCCCCTTGGGATAATAAAGGTATCTATCTATCTATCATCTATCTATTTGGAATCTATGAAAAGGTTGTGGGGGTCCCTGCTTCATCTCTCTCAACCAAGGGGTCCTTTGTCTGAACACGTTGAAGAGTCCTGGGTTACACAATATCAATTCATGTAGTCAATCATCTCTCCGTCACTCTCAATGAATGCCGGAACCCATTTTATCTTCTTTTTTCTATGAACTATTTGGGTGCTCTGGCAAAAACAGACAACCCGAGCAGACAAACAAAACAACAAAAAGAGCAAACCGTTTATCTTTTGAGGTTTTATCGTCGATAGGGGCGCTAGGGTTCAAGTGGTCAACACTGTACATTAGGGCATTCACGAATAGTGATTTTTAGTATTCGCATTATTCGACCTCAAAGTATTAGAATAGTTGAATATTCGACAGGACTGGCCAAACTGTTAAATATTAAGTAAGCAAGAGGCGAACATTGTGAAAATAGCCGATCTACATGCTCACAACGCCTCGCGTTGCGAGGCGTTGTGAGCATGTAGATCTGCTATTTTCACAATATTTATCTGTGGAACCGAGTAACATTAAATATAATACCTAGAATTGCAAGTGCTTTTCAGGGTGGGGGTCCCCAGTTCAAATATGTTTATTTTGGGGGTCACAGCCTAAAAAGGTTTGAGAACCCCTGGTATAGAGCATTAACAAATTCATCCACCAGCGGCATTGACAACTCATTCTTATGACTTCATATCTAGCCAAGCTATAATTATAAAATATATTTTTTTTTAAAGAGAAAACAATAAAAAGAACCGAATATTCTACTTCGGTGAACATCGTCGAATAGTGACTTTGATATTAGAATATTCGAATATTTGGTGAATGCCCTACTGTACATCCCCGTCTCAGAACTGTAAAGTGTTAAACAGCACGGTTCTACTGGAGAGAGAGAGAGATGTAAAGTGGAACAGCGGTGAGGATGCATATGGGTTCATAAGGCTGTTATTATGTGGTAATGATTATGCAGTTCAGAGGTCAGACGTCCTGTCAGCACCTGACACATGCCGCTCGGCTTTCTCCCCATGAGTAACCATTTCTAAAATGTGGACTGCCATCGGAAAACACGAGTGCTTTGATAGTCGGCTCGGGTTAAATGTGACGATTGCTCGTCAGGTGCCTCTGCGGTGCGGCGGAATAACAGAACGCAATTACCTCTAAATTACTCTGGGTACGTGCCCTGTGTGTTTGTGCACGCAGTGTGTGTGTGTGTGTGTGTGTGTGTGAGTATCCGCATGTGCGTGCTGTATACTTATTCTTCAAAAAGCCCACAGTGACTATTACACAAATGCAGCTGGTCACAATAGCATTGAGCAACAGCCGTCCAACAAAGAGCGCAACCCTGTGATGACAAACCACTTAAAAACAGCCCATAATTTTTCGCCCCGACAACAGCAGAAGCCCTGCCGACTCCCGGGGAAGTGACTGACTGCACCTCTGTTGCGCATAAATTAGATGAAAATGGGGCGGCAGGCAGCCTACATTTTGGCTTCACAAATGAGAACCGGGAAAAGGGCAAATGACACGGGGATGACAACATGCCCTACAGAACGACAAATATAACGACTATCTTTGCACACTTCACTTATTTTAAGGCATTGGCGTTGCAGTAAACTCATTAAGTATCTTTATTCCTCTTGCATGAAATCCCACACGGGAAAAAAAAAGAGACACACCGAAAACAGGCTGTTTTTATTCGAAGAGCAGGTATCATTTTACCACGAAATTCACTCGGGCCCCATTTCTCCCACTGCGCTGTTTACACAACAAAATATGCGCCCATTGTGTTAGCAACCGGTCTACATTCTTACCAGCGGACCACAACTAAAGTCCTCGTGTTTTTTTTTTTTCCTCAAGAGGTCAAATCAGTCGCTTATTGGCAATAATGGGAATGCCAGGAGTTTGGGTTTTTGGCCCAGACCACTGTGGTTATGAAGTAATGGCTTCCAATGGCTTCCAAATACTGAAGCAGGACGCTCGAAACCACAGGCAAACCTTTTAACTTTGCAAAAGAGAGAGAGAGGGGGGGGGGGCAGTGGAAAATGAAACAACATATTGATACTAAAGCTGTCTGCAAAAAAAGAAAGGGAAAAAAAACACCTTTTAACTTTTTTACCACTGAATGAATTTGATTGCAGATACTTTCCATTCAAGCTGGAGGGCATAAAAATGTCACCAAGTGGTTGACTTTAGGCTAGATACCTTTTGACAAGTGTGTCAGTGCATTTCAAAGTGCAACATTTAAAACTGATCATCTCAATTTATGTTTTCCTTTGGTTTACAAAATCCAACAGCCGAAAACATCTTCACCCCATTGCCTCTGAAAAGGCAGAAACCTCATATCTCCAAGTATCAAATGTGTAATTTTTTTCACAAAGCAAAGCCCTGCTTCATCATACATGCCGTCGCACAAAAGTAGTGAAAACAGCAGATCTACAAGCACACAACGCCTCGGCTGTTTTCACTAGTTTAAATCATTTTTAAAATGATAAATGCAAAACGAACGGTTTTGGACATACACGGTTTTCACCCGACAACGATGATATTTTTGTTATATTACGAAAACTCAATAAGAAACATTGGGATACAATTCAGGAACACGTACTGTAAAACAATTGCAGATTTTTTGTCAGTAATAATTGAACAAACTGCCAACAACAGATGCCTTCAAGAAGAGCCACCGCAGTGTGCGGGGAGGATTAGTCAGAAGCTGCCATGAAGACGAAAGAGCTAGCCCAGTCTATGCTTGAAAGCTTGCCTGCTTTTTCTACCCACCAACTACCCCTGAGCGCAAACCAATGACCTTATCAGCCAATCAGAGAGGAGGACATTCAGACACTCTGTATGTGTGTGGGCGCATCTCTCCGTGTGTGCGCATGTCATGTGTGTGATTGGCCGTATAAAATAAGTTGCTTGGAGTGGGAATGTGTGTGTGTGTGTGTGGGGGGGGGGGGGGGGGGGGGGGGGGGGGGGGGGGGGGCAGGGACGTGCTGGGCCCCTGATTCAGCCCAGGAAAAAGAGTTGGAGAGGCCCTCATTGCGCGCTATAGAGAGCTGCTGCTATAGAGAGCTGCTGCTATAGAGAGCTGCTGCTATAGAGAGCTGCTGCTATAGAGAGCTGCTGCTGCTACTCAAAGATTTGCCATTTCAGATCATGACAAGTGACAAGCCAGTGGGCCAATTACTGTACATGACTTATATTTCGTCGTTGTCGGGTGGAAACCTTGTATGTCCAAAACCGTTTGTTTTGTATTTATCATTTTAAAAATGATTTAAACAAGTGAAAACAGCCGATCTACAAGCACACAACGCCTCGCACCGCGAGGCGTTGTGTGCTTGTCGATCTGCTGTTTTCACTATTTTTGTGCGACAACCTTGTATGATGAAGCAGGGCTTTGCTTTGCAAAAAAATTTACAAATTTGAAAATTGGAGATACGAGGTTTCTGCCCGACAGTGACGATATACTTAGTTGGCCGCCCAGCCCCAAAATGGAACGAAGGCCGACATTTTATTTTACATTTTTTTCCTAATGGACCGGCCCGGAATGAACCGGCCGTTCGGGAGTTGTCCCGCTTTTCCCAATGGCCAGCACGTCCCAGGGGAGGGGGGGGGGGGGGCTCCATTCTGTCTCATAACTGCTGTTAGGAGCCAAACTGGCGATGGCTGTCATGACAACAGACTGAGCATGAGGTGTGTGTATGAGCATGTGCCAGGAGAGGAGACACCCTGCCTGCACATATACTTCATTCACACAGTCACAACTCACAACACACACCTTCACACAGGAGGCATTAGGAGGATGCATGCCCTTCACAATGAGATCAATGGGAAAAAAAGGTCAAATCAAGAGAAAGTCAACTACTAGCAGCTACAGTACCTCAATTCATGAAGTGTTCCCATTAAAAATGTAAATATGTGGACACTTTTATTTTATATCATTGCTATCACAAGGATGTGACAATGTTTTTTTTTTTATATAATTTTTATCCCCACGATTTTGCAACCCATTTTTCACCCAGTGCCAATTGTGTATGTAATCCTGGGCTCTGCTCTCCCTCTGCCGCGCCTGGGGAGACACCGGACTGACCTCATGCTTCCTTCTATGCATGAGGAGTCCAAGTTGTTTCTTTTCACCTGACAGTGGGGATTTCCCCGGGATGGACGTAGCGCGTGGAAGGAACACGTTATTCCAACCAGTTCTTTTCCCCTCCATCAAGCGCCCCGGCTGGCCAGGGGGAGGCATTATTGAGACCAGGATTACTGCATGTTTTTGTGAGGGTATCAACCCTAGGAGACACAGGGAGAACATGCAAACTCCACACAGAAAGGCCCTATCTCCGACCCCACCTAGGGTGTGGGCGCTGATGACGCGGAGGGAGAGAACACGCCCCCAGTGCCCACAGCGTCCCCCGGCGGGAATCGTGACAATGGTTTTCGACCCCTGGTTTTCGACCCTTGCTCCAGTCAACTCTAAGAACAGGAAATCAAAAGGTTTTAGTTTTGTTCTATTTATTATTATTAGTACTAACGGACACCGGCCCAATAGCTGCAAAGACATCACCCCAGTGAGTGAAATGGCAGTGCCAGGAGACAGCCGGGTAGGAAAGTGCACCTCAGGTTCTTCTCGTCCCAGCCGAAACCAACTACATTTTTCATGTTTTATATTTATTTCATGAATCAGTTCTACCTCCTAACTGCACTTGAGCTGGATGTTTTTTTCTAGCCTCGCAAGCCATCCCGAGTTACGTCATCATCAATGTGCTTCCTTTCTCGGTCTGGTGTCCCTCCCATCGAGTCTCTTTATGAGAATTTAGGTTCTCAATTTCCAATCAAAAGGCTGCATTTCGAGCGAACCTGCCTCACACCGCTCCTGATTGGTCGAGCGGCTGCTACAGCTCTCACATTTTGTAAACAAACATGGCGGACCCCATGTCCGATGCAAGTTCACAAATCGCAAATAAAAGCTGCATTAAGCGAAGTTTTATCTGAAATCAACGGCATCTCATAACTTAACGAACAACAGTTTGCACCTTTGGAATTTCTGTCTGGAAAAGACGTATTTGATGTTCTCCCGACGATGTTTTGATGCGCTGATGACTACTGAATGGACCTGTCAGTCAAAGTGAGTAACTATGTCATCGCGTAATGCATCGTCTATGACTCTATGGAGAACTCCCAACTCTCCTTTTGGAGAGTCTGGCTGTTGCGAGGCTATTTTTTTTCCATTTTCTGAAATGTTTACGTTTTGGAGTAAGCTGGTTCTGGCCAGACAGCAGAGATACGCAGCCCTATGCAGCCGTAGGAGGTGGGATTATAGTGCTGAAATGTCCAGCGACGCAGTAAACAACAAATTAATTATAACGTTATTGAGACATGACTGGGATTAAAGCTGGGATTAAAACCGTTGATAACACGAAGGCTTTGAATTTAAATCGTTAAACTATAAACACGATGCGGCGGTAGTTAATTGCAAAAAAAAATAAAACAAAAAGTCCATTGACTTGTTAACAAAATGCCTCCGACATGTCAACTGGCGAAACACAGTGTCGTTCGCATCCTTATTGAGGGTGGCAAGGCGGGGCCTGCGGCAGACATTTCCACAACAGAAACACGGGAACACTTCAAATGGTTACTTTGAACACTTGAGAGCGAATGAGGCGGCGACCGATTCCCTTGGAAACATAACCACCCATTTAGGCCTAGAATTATTGAATGCTTTAACCAGTGAAAAAACAGCAGATATACAAGCTCACGGCGCGGCACCGAGTGCCGCGCTGCGAGCTTGTAGATCTGCTATTTTTGAAAAATCGTGAAAATTAGAATTTTGACCCGGTTCTATAAGTGTCTTTTGAATCCTTCTAAGATTTTTTGAAAAACCTATGTTTCTATGTCAGCAATCTGGCCAGCCATCGTCAAAGAAAAGGTCCTTTTCACTTAAATGGAGCTCAGTTAGTCTGTTCTTGAGACAGTCAGTGGTTCTCAAACCTTTTCATGTGAAGGACCGCCAAAATGATATGTATTTGGCCACGGACGTCCATCTCAAAATATTTAGTTCCAGGGACCACCCAGAAGCAAAATTTGAGTTACAAACGTTTGCTTTGAAAATACATATATTCAAAGATTTGCACACAATTTCACAACTTTTTCAAAAATAGCAGATCTACAAGCTCGCAGCGCGGTGAGCTTGTATATCTGCTATTTTTCACTGGTTAAAGCATTCAATAATACTAGGCCTAAATGGGTTCTATCATAGGATCTATCAAAGCCCCGGCCAGTTGCTTCGTCTACCTGTTCCAAACATGCGTACAGGCCTGTCACATTACATAATCTCCCAATGTGTTTCATTATAATCATCATAATCGTTTCCAAAAATATCGGAAATAGCTGATCTACAAGCTTACATCACGTCATCAATAGCCTTGAAAGTATATTGTTAAATTGTTAAATGCGTCACAAATGTCTTTGTATATTTAAGTCATTTGTCATATCTGCCCTGTGCAATTTGTATTCATATGTTCTGATGCCAAAAACACAATTAAATCAATTATTTGTGACAATTAATCGTCAACTTAAATTGGAAATTGTGACAGCCCTACTGTACATGCATATGATGATTTATTTGTATTATATACATGTGTGCGTGCACGCACAGACACACAGTATTTATTGCGACCGTCAGGTCGCAGTTACTATCAAAACCTCGACCAGCTGTCCGTCTGTCAGTCAGTCAGTCAGTCAGTCAGTCAGTCAGTCAGTCACACGTCACACTTTTGCCCTGCTCAAATCTCCGCAACCGTTGCCCTGATCCATGCCATCAATTCTCACATCGCCCTCTTCTAGCGCCACCGTGTGGCCGATTCTTGCAAAACACATTTTTGGACACTGCTCCTACAATTTTTGCCCTAAAATCACGCAAATCGGTACACAGTATGTCTACACTCATCTCATCAACATGGATCTGTCCCATATAGCGCCACCTTCAGGCGATTTTTTCTAACACATTTTTGGACACTGCTCCTACAAATTTTGCCCTAAAATCACGCAAATCGGTACACACTTGCTCTACACTCATGTCATCAACATGGATCTGTCCCATATAGCGCCACCATCAGCCCGATTCTTTCTAACACATTTTTGGACACTACTCCTACAGATTTTGCCCTAAAATCACGCAAATCGGTACACACTTGTTCTACACTCATGTCATCAACATGGATCTGTCCCATATAGCGCCACCATCAGCCCGATTTTTTCTAACACATTTTTGGACACTGCTCCTACAAATTTTGCCCTAAAATCACGCAAATCGCTACACACTATATCCACACTCATGTCATCAACATGGATCTGTCCCATATAGCGCCACCATCAGCCCGATTTTTTCTAACACATTTTTGGACCCTGCTCCTACAGATTTATCCCAAAAAATAACGCAAATCGGTACACACTTGCTCTACACTCATGTCATCAACATGGATCTGTCCCATTTAGCGCCACCATCAGCCAGATTTTTTCTAACACATTTTTGGCCACTGCTCCTACAGATTTCTCCCTAAAATCACACAAATCGGTAACCCAACCCTACTCACTATCGTGTGTGTGTGTGTGTGTGTGTGTGTGTGTGTGTGTGTGTGTGTGTGTGCGTGTGTGTGTGTGTGTGCGTGCGTGCGTGTGGTGTGGGGGTCTGTTAACTGTAGTTGGTGGAGATCATTGATGCTTTCTCCCTTCCCTCTTGCCTCGCAACGGAGGCTAAACAGATCGGCCGTAGCTAAATAGGCCAGCCCTCTTTATGTTGTTTTGCTGCTGTCCTCCGACAGCCTCTTGCTTTATTTATTCATGCAGGTGTGTTCAGTCTGAGTGAGATGGCTGCTTTGATTTGGACAGCAGCGCGTCGACGTGTTACTGACTGATGCATGTCTCCCAGAGGTGCCCTGCCTGGCCCCCGAGACCACAGCATCTTCCTTACACTTGTTTTTCCTCCCTGACCTACATTTCCAAGGAGGAAACCCCCTTTCCCCTTTGCATATTAAAACATTTAGGCCTAGAATTATTTAATGCTTTAACTTTTGAAAAATAGCAGATATACAAGCTCACAGCGCGGCACCGAGTGCTTGTAGATCTGCTATTTTTGAAAAAAAAAAAAAAAAGTCGTGCAAATGTGTGCAAATCTTTGAATATATGTATTGTTAAAGCGAACATTTGTAACTCAAGTTTTGCTTTTGGGGGGTCCCTGGAACGAAATATTTTGAAATGGGGGGGGGGGTCTGTGGGCAAATACATTTTGTAGTCATTTTGGGGGTCCTTGACATGAAAAAGGTTTGAGCACCACTGACATAGAAACATAGGTTTTTCCAAAAAAAAAACCTTAGAAGGATTTGGAAGACACTTTTAGAATCGGGTCAAAATATTCAACGACTTGCTTGAATTTTCAAGACTTTTCAAAAAAATAGCAGATCTACAAGCTCGCAGCGCGGCACTCGGTGCCGCGCTGTGAGCTTGTATATCTGCTATTTTTTAATAGTTAAAGCATAAAATAACGTGTAACAATGTGTACCCGGTCTAAATGATTTAAAACAGTACAGCCAGGCTCTGTCAAGCGCTCTGACCCAGATCCTGGGGACAGCGCAAGTCAGACGATGCATAATCATGTCACCATCGCTCGGCTTGATGCCTGCTCATCCTCACCGGCCGCGGTCTGCAGCCGTGTTAGAATGTGGTAATCACATCAACTGCTGAGTGATGGTGGGTTACAAACCATTATATAAGAATATGGCCATAAAATAACAATAGAAATAGCCGTAAAAATAGTAAACCAAAAACTAATCGGCATCAGTAAGGTGGCTGTGTGCAAGGGTCGTAACTGTTATATACTCTGTTACCAGTAAGACTCCCTAATCGGGAGATAAGCGACCGCCAGGTCTCAGCGTGATTTTAGGCCAAAATGTGTAGGAGCAGGGTCCAAAAATGTGTTTGAAAAAATCGGCCTGATCTTGGCGCTATATCGGACAGATCCATGTTGATGAGATGAGTGTAGACATACTGGATCCTTCAGGATTTGAACGATTACGATTCCTTAACGATTCGCTCTTACCGGTACGATTCCTTCCCTTTAACCATTCCTATAGGGGGGTTCCACATGGACCCTTACAGGTCTTTAACTCTTAGAGTGTACAGATGGAACAAATGAACCCTCACGGGTCCATTTGGTCCATTTAACCCTAACCCAGATTCCAACTCCAATAGTGAGGCCATCAATTTCTTTGGTCTATTTGATGTGTTCTTTTCTTGTGTGACCAGGAAGAGCGGTACTCAATACAACACAGATAATCAATGAGCTTGTGAGGTCGTGTGAGACCCAGGGATGGCTAAGGAACAGCTTGTGGAATTTCTTCCTTATTCTTCTTCAGCTAGGTGCTCTGGATACTACATATGGCTGTCAACAGACAAGCCTGTCGTATGTTTGTGTGTGTGTGTGTGTGTGTGTGTGTGTGCGTGCGTGCGTGCGTGCGTGCGTGCGTGCGTGTGTGTGTAGCAGGTGGCAGCCATCAGGAGTGGGGAGTTCTGGCTGGCTCATTAGACAGGGTTTTGGACAGGCTTTTCTTCTCTAGCTCGCCGTCTGGGATGACCTCTCATCGCTTCTCATACCGAGGCTTCTCCCGATTCTCACTCTCGCTCTCTCTTTCTCTCTGCGCTCCGTATCTCTCTCTGTATCATTCTTCTTTACTCTCTCGGTTCTTCCACTGTTAACTCCCCCCTCCCTCACTTTCCTTCACCTCTCTGTCTGACAGACTGTCTACATCTCTTCTCCTTCGCTTGCCGGTCTGCTTCCAGGGGCGTCAATTGGGTATGGCAGGGGTATGCAGCTGCCATATATACCCTGGGTCCAGGGGGGGGGGGAAATAAAAGTTGCTTTTAAATATAAATCCATGAATGTCTCTTTGTCTATCCGTTCTGGTTATTATGTTGTTAAATTACAGTAAAATAACTACAAATGCAAAAATTTAACAAAATGGTCACTTTAACAAGGTATTGCGGCACGTTTACTAACATGCCAAGTTATAGCTGCACTTGAACAACCGTTCCAGACTGCCATGTCCAGCCCAAGCAACCGTAGAAACGGGGGGAAAAATAGAATGTACTTCTTAAAAATAAATGTATCATGCCTGTTGCTAAGGTATGGCAACATGACTAGTGTCTTGCACGCGCGCCTTCACCAGTCGTGTTGCCACACCTTAGCTTTTTTTCTGAACTGACGCCACTGTCTGCTTCCCTCCGAGTGCAATGGCAGAGCCTGCAATTAAGGCCATTTAGGCCTAAGAATTATTGAATGCTTTAACCAGTGAAAAATAGCAGATATACAAGCTCACAGCGCGGCACCGAGTGCCGCGCTGCGAGCTTGTAGATCTGCTATTTTTGAAAAAGTCGTGAAAATGTGTGCAAATCTTTGAATATATGTATTTTCAAAGCGAACGTTTATAACTCAAATTTTGCTTCTGGGTGGTCCCTGGAACTAGATATTTTGAGATGGGGGTCCGTGGCCAAATACATATCATTTTGGGGGTCCTTCACATGAAAAGGTTTGAGAACCACTGACATAGTAGTCTCTCAAGAACAGACTAACTGAGCTCCAGTTAAGTGAAAAGGACCTTTTCTTTGACGATGGCTGGCCAGATTGCTGACATAGAAACATAGGGTTTTTCAAAAAATCTTAGAAGGATTCAAAAGACACTTATAGAATCGGGTCAAAATTCTAATTTTCACGATTTTTCAAAAATAGCAGATCTACAAGCTCGCAGCGCGGCACTCGGTGCCGCGCTGTGAGCTTGTATATCTGCTATTTTTCAATAGTTAAATCATAAAATAATGATACACAATATAGTGTACCCGTTCTGAATGGGTTAAGGCCTGGTTCTGTGACAGCAGGGAGAAGGAGAGAAGGCATCAGCCTACCAGACCTGAGACACAAGATAGGCTGGAGATCTAAGCATCAAGAGAGAGAATGTGGAGGAGGGAGAGAGAGAGAGAGAGAGACGTAAATAGAGAGACAGACACAGTAAGCAAGCTGCAGACAGACAGATACAGGGAGGGAGAGAGAGAGAGAGGGATCGGAGGAGGGCAGCAGCGGATGGTGCCAAGATCCTAACTATCGCGTGCGCTCACTTTAGTATGTTGGGAATGGGATGCATCATCGACACATACAAACACGCTTGTTTTGACTGGTCCCCACTTTCTATGTTTTGAAGACACACAAGATCCAAGTTGAGCCTTAACTAATGTACAGTATATTCCTTTGGATGAAAAAAAAAACAGCCTCAAGACTACAACTTACAAAAGGTGGTTGTGTTTCCTAGGCATTTTCTTAAAACTAAATAACTGAAATAAAGGAACACTTGTATGTATTACTTCAACAAAGGGATGGAGACTGGCATGAATGTCTGTCTACAATTTGGACCTGAGGCCGATTAGGGATGGGACGATGAGCGATGTTATTGTTTATCGTGATAAAAAACGGGATCAATTCACCTTATCACACACACAAACATTGACGATCTGCATATCCGTTACCTCTTAAACCCTCTATAATTGGTAAAGGAACTTATAATCTATGTACTTGATACAGTCTTTTTTCACTCTCTATCAAATGTCTTTACCAAAAAATAGACGATCTACAGCTTGTAGATCTGCTATTTTTTGGCAAATGTTCCGCCCCAGGATAATGGATTTTGATTATCGTGATGATATCGTAAATCGCGATTTCTTTTGTCACACTAATCGTGATATGAAATGTTCATATCGTCCCATACCTAGGACCCAGCCTTCCTGCCTGTCTTGCTTTTCAGAAACCCCGACATGCTCTCAAACATCACACAGCCCAGTTCTCCGGTTGTTGGGCCCCCATTCATCTGTAAGCTCGCATGTCACCGAAAGTCTGTCTTCAAGCCACTTATGAAACTTGGGAGGTCATTGCAACTTCCTCCTTATGATGATGGGACGAACAACAAAGGAGTCCTTTCACTTAAAAGGACTTGAGGATGACACTACAGTAAGAGGCTAGAGTGCTGCAGTCTCTCATCGGAAGCAGATGTTTGCAGGATGCATGGGATTGATGGTCGGCTGAGCCATTAGGCCTCTCGGTATCGGTCTAATGGCGTGGCCTGCAGAGCATGTGTGTGTGTGAAGCCATTAATGGGCCCATTAGAAGCTCTTTGTCTCTCTGTCATCACACGACGCAGAGTGATCCATGTTCGTTAAACCGCATACTGAAGCCATATACTGGCCCTGGTCATCTGCTCTCTTATAAAGTCCATTATAGACCTCCTCAACAACTAATTATAGACAAACCATCAACGAGGTGCAGAGTGACTCGATGTGCAAATTGCTTCATCAACCCATTTAGACCTGGAAAGCTGTGTCAATATAGATATCATACATGGGCAACTGGCGGCCCGGGGGCCACATGCGGCCCCCACCTTTACTTAATGCGGCCCGCAGGTAAATACCGGAATACTGATATTATAATTGATTTCAGCTGCTACAATTCCAAACATGACCTGCTTTAATTCCATCAGTCTATATTAGTCGCGGGTTTACGGGTTAGGTTTAGGTTTAGGTTTAGGTTTAGGTTTAGGTTTAGGGTTAGGGTTAGGTTTAGGGATAGGGATAGAGGTTAGGGTAAGGCCACAGGACTTGCATAAAAATGAATGGAAGTCTATGTAATATCCCCACAAGTGATGTAAAGGGAGAAAGTGTGTGTGTGTGTGTGTGTGTGTGTGTGTGTGTGTGTGTGTGTGTGTGTGTGTGTGCGTGCGTGCGTGCGTGCGTGCGTGCGAACGGGTGAATATATCGTTGTTGGGTGGAAACGGGTATGTCCAAAACCGTTTTGTATTTATCATTTTAAAATGTATTTCAAATAGTGAAAATAGCTGATCAACAAGCACAGAATGCTTGTAGATCTGCTATTTTCACTAGTTTTGTGCGAAAGTCTTGTATGGTGAAGCAGGGCTTTACTTGATGAAAAAACATACACATTTGAAACTTGGAGATAGTGTACAAGGTTTCTGCCCGAAAGTGACGATATCACACTCCGTAAGGCACTTTGGGTAAAGGTGCTATACAAATGCAGACCACTATCCATATCAAATCAGTACCAGGTTTAAACTGGGTATCATGTCATAAGAGTTCTCCCCACTCACGCATACCATGGACCCCTGGCGGCATCGCCGGTTCGATTCCCGATCCGGACGACCTTTGCAGCATGTCACTCCCCATCTCTCCCCCCCCCCCCCATTTCCTGTCAGTCTACTGTCCTTTTCAATAAAGGCATAAAAGCCCAAAAACAAGAAGCCAAGCATTTTTCA
The DNA here is from genome assembly GCF_963921795.1 of Nannobrachium achirus. Classification (NCBI taxonomy): domain Eukaryota; kingdom Metazoa; phylum Chordata; class Actinopteri; order Myctophiformes; family Myctophidae; genus Nannobrachium; species Nannobrachium achirus. The sequence goes on along the minus strand of NC_137816.1, from coordinate 7,221,774 downwards.
GCTTTCTTTTTTTTGACAAACAAATGGACAGATGGACGGATCAGATTGGAACATCTACATTACAATGTGTTTCAACATCAGCTCATACTAATAATCTACCGGTAAATGTATACCCTTGCAAAGAAACAAACTATTAATGAATGACACTGGCGAACAGCATTGGGATCAGTAAAACACGGTTCTCTCCCCCCACATGCAGAACAAAGACAAGAGGAAGCCTGGTCACAGCATAGGGGGCACAATGGGACTGCAGCACCACCTAGTGGCTGCCCTTTATGGGTCAACACAGTGGTTCTCAACCTTTTCAGTCTGAGACCCCCAAATAATCCTATTTTAACTGGAGCAAGAGTTGAGGCATTACATTTTGTATAAAATGGTTCTATTGGGAAAATAGCAGATCTACATGCTCACAACGCCTCGCAACTGAGCATGTAGATCGTCTATTTTCACAATTTCTGCCTCTAATATATATATTAGAGGCAGAAATATATTTGACAATTTGGCCAATGTTTTTAGAGGTGTTAAAAAGTCCTTAAATTGTCACTTTAGAAATGTGCAGATACCCTCTCTACGCTTAAAACTTTATGTTGGTTTGTTTGCTGTTGTGTGAGAAAACAACGTTTTCACATTAAGTTAATCGTCTGGGGACCCCCCCAAAAATAATTTGAACCACTTGGTTAACACACACACTTAAGCCCTTTGCACACAGGACAGTTGCGTTTTTTTTCGTTTGCTGCGTGAATAAAACGCATTGGATTGGGTGTGCAATGCTGTGCGGAATCGGCGCTGCAGATCCCAAAAGGAGTCATAAAAGGATTGATGAGTTTTTTACCGCATGCGACAAGACGCACAAATCGAACTGGGTTCGATCGAAGAAAAAAAAACGCACGGCCGCAGCCACTCGTCGCACGGCTAATTCGGATCCGGTGTGCATGAGGTCGTAGAGAATCATTGTTTTCTTTAAAAAAATGAAATTGTCCATTTTATCAGTGCGGATAAACGCGCCTGTGTGCAAAGAGCTTTAAACATAAACCCAATGTGCATGTGGAAACCATACAAAGACACACACGCGCACATGTGTGTGCTGTGCGCGCACACACCCACACACACACACACACACGCACACACACACACACAAGCGTGTCACCTCTGTTTGTTCTGAGGCAAGGCCTTGGCGTCCACGGCGAACATCTTGGACACAAAGATGATGACAGGCGCGTCGGCCTCGCTGGAACACTTCAGGAAGGCTGGAATGTACACATGCACAACACAGCAGAGCTTCAGGACAACTCCTTACAGGAGGGACAATGGCAGACATCATACAGAACGGAAAAGAGGTGACAATGGTCAATCAACACATGGCCATGGTCTGTGGTGACTCTGCACACACAGGCTACAGAGCAGTAGTCCCCAATAGGCGGCCCATGGGCCATTTGCGGCCCGCGGGGGGCTACTGTCTGGCCCCCACCAACCTCAGTAATAATGGTGGTATAAGAGCAGCAACAACACTAGTATGTCGTCGTTGTCGGGTGGAAATCTCGTATCTCCTAATTTGTACGTTCTTTCACAAATCATACAAGGCCGTCGCACAAAAGTAGTGAAAACAGCAGATCGACAAGCACACAACGCCTCGCACCGCGAGGCGTTGTGTGCTTGTAGAACGGCTGTTTTCACTAGTTTAAATAATTTTTAAAATGATAAATGCAAAACGAATGGTTTTTCACCCGACAACGACGATATCTGAACTGTCGCTGGAGTAGCGGGAACGCCGCCGTCGCCCCCTGCAATGTTGTGGTCCTTGGCTCGGTACCCTAGACATAATTCGGACCCTTAGGGAAAACTAATTTTGTGAACCCTGGGCTACAGCATGAGCATTCATTTTGATCCCATTTGTTAGATCAAGCACATGAAGGCTCACGCCTCCTGTCTGTGTGACTCAGACTTCCAGTCCGGCACACATCACCAAACAGCTACGGTAATGAGATGTGAAATCTTGAACGCTGGGTCTCGTCGGATCGCTCAGATGCAGTTTAGCCGGCATCTGTCGACGTATGGATGAAAGACTGGAGAAGGAAAGGCCACAACAGCAGCAGCAGAGGAGATGGTGGAAAGATTGACCTGCCAAGACATCTCTCTCTCTCTCTCTTACTCTCACACTCTGGCCAGGCTGCCAAGGGGAAAAATGGGATGCTGGCTGACACACTGTCTGTCTGTCAGTCTGCCTGCCTGTCCGCCTGCCTAAATGGCTGGCTGGCTGGCTGGCTGGCTGACTGGCCGTAGGGAAACGGGCAAGCATCAGGTCCCATAAAAACTACCGGGTTTGGAGGAAATATAAACGGTTCCATAAAAGCTAAACATGACAGGAGTATCGCGCCCGCTGGGAGTACTAAGAGAGAGATCAAACAACACCTCCCTTCCCTGCCTGGTTCTATGTAGTTGCTTATGCGAGAGAAATTATTGTTTTGATTGTTTTTCTAAACATGAGATTAGGGGAAGTGCATCAAAGAGGGCAGGGAGATAATAAATGATGCAATCGCTGGCAGAGTTGGAGTAAGACTTTCAGGCTCACTCACGTCTCCCTTTACTGCGGTGTGTTCCCGTGCGTGTGTGTGCGCGCGTGCTTGAGCTTGGGAGCAAACAACAAGCACATGCAAGATAGGGTTGGGATCCATTGACTGATTTATTGAAGAATGTATTAGAAGTTTGCATAGGAAAAAGTACATTTGCATGACAGTGCAAATCACTTGTACAAGGTCAACTAAAAGGAGATCCTAGGAAGCTTTTCGGCTTATTTACACAGGAACCACTTTATGTATTCAACGATTCCTTATATATTCCTATATATATATATATATATATATATATATATATATATATATATATATATATATATATTTATATATATACCTCACTGTTTTTTAAAGTGAGGTACAAGGACCCTACCGGTTACTTTATGGACGTCCAAATGGACTCTTACATGTCTGTAACTCTGAGAGTGTACAAATGGACATGAACCACTGGTATTGCAATTGTATACGTAGCTGACATGAAGTCCACATGTCAGCTCTGACAGTGTGATGAAACCAGTTCCAGAAACAGTTCCAAATGTGATGGAACCCATTCTGGTTCCTCAGTGTTGGACCATAGACTGTATAAAAGATATGGACAAAGCAAAGCCATTGTTTTCTATGCAGCCCAAATGACACAATATGGGTCCTTGGCATGGGTGTTGCAATCATAGATTAAAATGCAACCAGAGGAGGCTATTGGCTGCCAACGGTCACATGCAACCGCAGGGATACATGGGAGAATGTGGTCGGAGCCTCCCGAAATACAGCACACAAAGAAGAACACAGCCGGCTGGTATCAGTTTAGTTGGCCACGCCCCCCGCAACTTTATCATCAATTTTAACATAAATGGGACCTTATTTTCACAAAACGCATATCATCGTGATTGAAAGGCAATTTTTAACTAGCGATAGGAACCATTAAGTATTCATGAAAATGTTAATTAAGGTTAGAACACAAAAGTGGAAAATGAATGGGATCCAATGGAGAACAATTCTTTTTGCAACAGGCCAGGGGGAAAACAGCACAACTAGCGGCCAATCATAGGAAGTTTTAGTTCCGTATTGGGCTCATTTTAAATCGCGGAACTCTCCCCCTGTGTTTGACCCGGTTCCTCCGATTCCTCCGGGTTCCGGATCCCATCCCTACATGAAGAGTTGTCTCCGTCTGGCAGTATGTGATGTGTGCGTGTGCTAGGGCATTCACGAATAGTGATTTCTAGTCTTCTAATTATTCGACCGCAAAGTATTCGAATAGTCGAATATTCGACAGGACTGGCCAAACTGTCAAATATTAAGTAAGCAAGAGGCGAACAATGTGAAAATAGCCGATCTACATGCTCACAACGCCTCGCAACCCTCACAATATTTATCTGCGGAACCGAGTCACATTAAATGTAATACCTACAATTCCAAGTGCGTGTCAGGGTGGGGGTCCCCAGTTCAAATATGTTTATTTTGGGGGTCACGGCCTAAAAAGGTTTGAGAACCCCTGGTATAGAGCATTAACAAATTCATCCACCAGGGGCATTGACAACTCATTTTTATGACTTCCTATCTAGCCAAGCTTTATAAACTATAAATTTTTTTAAAGAGAAAAAAAAAACCAATATTCGACTTCGGTGAACAACGTCGAATAGTGACTTCGATATTCGAATATTCGAATATTTGGTGAATGCCCTAGAGCAGGGTTCCCCAATTAGTTTTCCCCAAGGGCCGAATCATGTCTAGGGTACCGAGCCGAGGGCCACAACATTGCAGGGGGCGACGGTGGCGTTCCCTATACTCCAGCGACAGTTCAGATATCGTCACTGTCGGGCAGAAAGCTTGTATCTCCAAGTTTCAAATGTGTACGTTTTTTGGTAAAGCAAAGCCCTGCTTCATCATACAAGACCATTGCACAAAAGTGACAAAACTAGTGAAAACAGCCGATCTACAAGCACACAACGCCTCGCGTTGTGTGCTTGTAGATCGGCTGTTTTCACTAGTTTAGTACATTTTTTAGACGATAGATACAAAACAAACGGTTTTGGACATACAAGGTTTCCACCCGACAACGACGATATACTAGTGTTGTTGCGGCTCTTAAACCACCATTATTACTGTGGTTGGTGGGGGCCAGACAGTAGCCTCCCGCGGGCCGCAAATGGCCCGCGGGCCGCCTATTGGGGAACCCTGGCCTAGCGTGTGGGTGTGTGCGCACGCGTGTTACCTGTCTTCAGTTCCTGTGTCTGCTGGGGAAGCGAGTCGAACAGTCGCGCTCCGACACTCATCAGCTTCTCCACCCTCTCCTCTGCTATTTCCAGAGCGCTGGGCAGCTTCTCACACACCATCACTACACACTGCTTTAAGGACAACACACTCCAAACACATCCATCGCACACACATCCTGTGTGCCAACAATGACACACACACTCATGGATGAGGATTTGTGCATGGCGGATGCTCATGCCACAAATGTACGCTTTGCCAAAATACGTAGCTAAGGTAAGGCAATGAAGTACGCGCAAACACGTATTCACAAACATACACCTGCACAGACACGCACACGCACAGACAAACAGACACACACACACAAACACCCTCACGCACACACACAACAGTGTGGAAAAAGTACTCACATGTTTTACTTGAGTAAAAGTATCAATACTGCAATGTAGAAATACTCTGTTACAAGTAAATGTCCAGAATTCAAACTTTACTTGAGTAAAAGTACAAAAGTATTGGCAATGTTGTCACAATGTACTTAAAGAAAGAAAAGTAAAATAACTCATGATGCAGAAAGTCCCATTTCAAGTTTTCAAATATATAAAACATCTTTTGAAAATAGCAGATCTAGAAGCTTGTAGATAGGCTACTTTCAAATGGCCAAAATGTGTATAGAGCTGAAGTGGTCGATGTATGTTTTTTGTTTTGTAATAATAATAATCAAAATCTACAAAGTAACTAGTAACTAAAGTTTTAAAATAAATGTAGAGGAGTAACAGAACAATATTTGATTCCGAGATGTAGTGGAGTAGAAGTTAAAGTATTGGAAATGCTCAAGAAAAGTACAAATAACTAAAACATTTACTTTCCATCGCACACGCGCGCACACACACACACACACACACACACACACACACACACACACACACACACACACACACACACACACACACACACACACACACACACACACACACACACACACACACACACACACACACACACACACACACACACACGGTATGAGGATACAGAGTACAGCCTGTGAGACAGGCAGCCACTGACTGCAGATGGCAGAGAGGAGGACTTTGGGGTCGGAGTGGCGAGAGTCACGGGCCATCAGCTTCACTCCTAGTGACGCCACAACCTTCTCTACCTTCTCCTTGTCTCTGGGGACAACAGAGCACAGCACAAGTTACGAGTAGGGCTGTCACAATTATTACATAATCGTCTAATCGTGATTATTTGACATAATCGTGATTATTTTTCATAATCGTCATAATCGTTTTCATGTAAAAAATAGTGGAAATAGCAGATCTACAAGGCACAACGCGTCGCATCGCGACGCGTTGTGAGCTTGTAGATCGGCTATTTCCACTATTAATGTTCTTTTTTAAGTATAAAGTTGTCAAATATGTCAAGTAATTTCTTTGTATATTTAGGTTATGTGTCATATCTACCATGTGCAACTTCAAAGCCTAAAAGCGAAACTGAAATGTAATTGTCAACGAAAAAAAAAACACAATTAAGTCGTTAATCGCAATTATTTAAGTGACAATTAATCGTCATGTAAAATGTCATAATCGTGACAGCCCTATGAGGAGGGCTCTATAAAGTGCTAAAGCTTTGGATGAGTCTAGATCCTTAGTTCCAAAGGTAAGACGTGGTCACGTTTTGTTATAAATGTACTATTCCACACCATCTAGTTTTGTTATCACAACAGTTTTTAATTTGCTTGATTCAATATTTAGCTCACGTATTAGGAGGGTATAGTATGAATCACCAGGAAAAAAAGACGGGTGTTTTTGATGAATTTATCATGATTAAAATGGAGTTTGAAGTTGACAATGGGTTTGTATAGGTATGGGCCCTGGATGGGGAGTGTCTGATAAAATGAATATCAAATATCTAAATATTGAATCATGCCGATTAAAAACTGTCTAAAAGCCTGAGTAGACAATAACGTGTGGAATATGTATGCGATAACGTCTTGCTGTGCGGTCATTATGGCTTATATGGACGGGCTGATAATTCCATATAAGCCATAATGACCAAGCAGCAAGACGTTATAGCACTTATTACCCGGCTAATAAATAAAATTAATAATTTGACTCAAAACTAAAAACAAAACAAAGTATTTCCTTGTTTACAGACGGCTGAAAGTGCGTCCTCCCCAGCGCAACACGTCGCCTTGGAAAACAAGGAAGTGCTGATCAAATAGAATCCATTTTCTGTTACTACGTCGTCTATTTCTCGCCTCAAATGTTTTTTAAAACATTCTTGAGAACAACGTTTAGTTGTAAATGTCGCTGTGTGTTTGTTTACATGGCTGCCATGTTGGATACGGCACTAAATCCACGCAGTGCAGCCTGCTCTGAGCCGTTGATTTTTTTTCTGCTCTGATCCTCTCAGGCCATCAGACCGTTAAATGAAAGTGACTGTTCAATAACTCTGCACTTCTTTGACTGACATTCAGTCGACATCAACACATTTTAATGTTTACCAATTTAGGCCTAGAATTATTGAATGCTTTAACCAGTGAAAAATAGCAGATATACAAGCTCACAGAGCATGTAGATCGTCTATTTTCACAATGTTCGCCTCTTGCTTACTTAATATTTGACAGTTTGGCCAGTCCTGTCGAATATTCGACTATTCGAATACTTTGAGGTCGAATAATTCGACCTGAAAACTGAAGTTTCCCGGTGGGATAAGATAGGTATGTAAATAAATAAATACATGAATAAATACAAATATTATATCACCCACCTCCGAGTGACAACAGCATCATACACACTCCAAATGTTATCCAGAACTAGCTGAACAAATAGTGGTTTCTTCCCTTTGGCCTGCAAGAGAGGTAGAGAGAGAGAGAGAGAGAGAGAGAGAGAGAGAGAGAGAGAGAGAGAGAGAAATGGAGAGGGGGGTGGTTGGTGGAATGAACGAAAGGAACAGAGGACTGAGCACATTTTGAGACAAATAGATGCACAGGGAAAGGCACAAAGAGGTTTCAGATAATTAGCCAACCAAGTGAGCTCTTTCGCTCTCTTGGACGGACAGTGTGGATATTCCACTTTGGTCAGCTCTCTTCATGTAAGTATCTAAAAGAATTCCCATCAATTCAATCAATTCAATCAATCACCAGAGAAAGCGGCGCAACAGATGACCAGTGGCCAATCGTGGACAGACACCAGACGGCAGCCATGGCGTGCAAACACACACAGATGGAACACACTAGGGCATTCACCAAATATTCGAATATTCAAATATTCGAATATCAAAGTCACTATTCGACGTTGTTCACCGAAGTCGAATATTGTTTTTTTTTTAATATATAGTTTATAAAGCGTGGCTAGATAGGAAGTCATAAGAATGAGTTGTCAATGCCCCTGGTGGATGAATTTGTTAATGCTCTTTACCAGGGGTAAAAACCTTTTTAGGCTGTGACCCCCAAAATAAACATATTTGAACTGAGGACCCCCACCCTGACAAGCACTTGGAATTGTAGGTATTACATGTAATGTGACTCGGTTCCGCAGATAAATATTGTGAAAATAGCAGATCTACATGCTCACAACGCCTCGCAACGCGAGGCGTTGTGAGCATGTAGATCGGCTATTTTCACAATGTTCACCTCTTGCTTACTTAAAATTTGACAGTTTGGCCAGTCCTGTCGAATATTCGAATACTTTGAGGTTGAATAATTCGAATACTGAAAAACACTATTCGTGAATGCCCTAGAACACACAGTATAAGCCTTTTACAAGTGCCATGTTTTTATTTTCTAGAGTGTCAGTGTTCCATATCAACATACATTTTAATGACAAATATTTTTACATATTGTAATTGTCAGGACATTGATATAACGATCATTAGACTCAGAGCAATAACCCACCCATCTCCCCGACTCCCTCCCCAGTCAGAGTTCAGAGTTTTAATGAATGTAGAATTTTGAGCGAGATGAAATTTGATATGAATTAGCTAACTTCAATTTAATTGACCACGTTTAAAAATGAATAATGACAACTATTTTTGACATATTTTGATTGGCAGGACATTGTTATAACGATCATTAGATTCAGAGCAATAATCCACCGATCTCCCCAACTCCCTCCCCAGTCAGAGTTCAGAGTTTTAATGAATGTAGAACTTTGTGCACGATGTAATTTGCTCTAAATTAACTTCATTTAATTGACCATGTTTCAAACAAAGATTTGTTTTTAAAATAGAAAATCCTCTCTCTCGCACTTCTGCCAGTGTGCCGGTGATCACCCTCCCCTGTGCACAATGTTGGCACCCGTGCCTAAGGTTGCCTACCCCTGCACTATACCATATAGTAGCTAAACCTTGCAATCCCATTCCCATCCCCTGTAAACTGCCTCCCTACCCCCATTGCAACGATGACAGCAGACATCACGGATGGGGTGAGCGAGGTTAAATCTCACCATAGTAACCGTACAGTGGGCTGTCGTCGGTGGTAGCGTACTTTAAATATTGCCGTAATTGGTTACACATATACGCCAGGGGTTGACACTAAGGTCTCAGAGGCACTTGCCCGTCGGGCAAGTACAGGTCATGTTCAACTTGCCCAAAGGTCATGCCCACTTGCCCAAAAATTGTCTATTATAAAATGATGGGTAGCCTAACATTTTAATTACCGTTCAAAACATCACATTACAGGTCAACATGCTCTTATTTTACATTCCACAGACTCAAAGACAGAGCGTTCTGGCCACGTTCAGGTGTTTAGACAAATATCTGGTCTTGTGTTTATAGATGGTTCCGTCCCCTCTCAAACAAGCACTCGCCCAGTCGTTCAACCTGAAAGCAAACTTCACCTGCCCTAAGATTTTATTTACCTGCCGGGGGCAGGTGGGCAAGCCTTAGTGTCAATCCCTGTACGCCCTGAAACAGTTGTCGTTCACTTTCTATAGATGGTTGTGCAGAGCTTTAACACAATGGAAGCCAAGGTTTCTAACATTTCTAGCTGTTGCTGATGCCGCCATTCACTTACGCTTTATTTTGAAGAGCCTCGGAAGCTTCGTGCGTGTGCACGTGAGTGTCCACTGACGATTGAGGAAGATAATCCATTTGTTTACAAACGCTCTGATTCACGCTCGTGAAACTAAAATCCAAACCGGGGCCGACCATCGAGGTAAAGTGTCGCCGTGAAAACAATCAAATCTCTGCTTCCATGGCGTTCTTTGCACCTTATTCAGAGATAAAGCTGTTTTTATGGAACGCAGGTCATTGATCCCCATGACCGTGCGATTGACCCAGACAGGGAATGATGAAACGTGACAGCCGGCATGATCGAATGCCTCGTTGTCGGTTATTGAATGTCACCGTTTACCACCAGTTGCGGGCTGGATGAGGGAAGAGAATATATTTTTCTTGAAATCCTTTAATATAGAAAATGTTTTTGATAAAAAGGCCTCATTCCATGCATTTATCTTGTGCTGGGTCGCAGCGACACGGCCAAATGGAGTGGGCGGCAGTGTTATTATAAAGGAGGCACCGGCGCTGAAGTGGCTGAAGTGGTCCATTATCATCTAGATATTAATGCATCCACTTTGCTCATGAAATGCCAGACATATCAGAGAGAACAGAGGCAGTGTGGGGGGGAGAACAGGTACTTTTGCTATTGAGAAATGGAGAAAGACCAACTCGGATACAGAGGGGGGAGGGGGAGAGACAGAGAGTAGCTGTCACATTTTACATGACGATTAATTGTCACTCAAATAATTGCGTTTAACGATTTAATTGTGTATTTGTCGTTGACAATTACATTTCTGTTTGTCTTTTAGGCTTTGATAAAAACGGCTTTATCTATAAATAAGGTGCAAATAACGCCGAGGAGGCCGAGATCCCCTCGTTTTCACGGCGACACTAAGCCGTGATGGTCGGCCGCGGTTAGGATTTTAGTTTCGCGAGCGTTTGTAAACAAACAGAAGTCCATCTTAGAATCGTCAGATCACACACACGTGCACAGGTACTTGCACGAGAACAGGTACTTTTGCTATTGAGAAATGGAGAAAGACCAACTCGGATACAGAGGGGGGAGGGGGAGAGACAGAGAGTAGGGCTGTCACGATTATGACATTTTACATGACGATTAATTTTTTCTCAAATAATTGCGATTAACGATTTAATTGTGTTTTTCACGTTGGCAATTACATTTCTGTTTGTCTTTTAGGCTTTGAAGTTGCACATGGCAATCATGACACGTAACTTAAATATACAAATAAATTACTGAGATATTTGACAACTTTATACTTAAAAAGAACATTGATTGTGGAAATAGCCGATCTACAAGCTCACAACGCGTCGCGATGCGACGTGTTGTGAGCTTGTAGATCTGCTATTTACACTATGTTTTGAAAGTGTTTGAAACTATAATAACATTTCTCGACATGGAAACGATTATTACGATTATGCAAAATAATTGCGATTACCTCATATAATTGCGATTAGACGATTATGTAATAATTGTGACAGCCCTAACAGAGAGACAGAGAGAGAGCGACAGATGGACGGACGGATGGAAGGAACGGGAGAGACAGAAAGAGACAGACAAATAAATAGACATGAAAGAGGAAGCAAGATAAGGATTGAGAGACAAAGCTGACATGTATAGACAAAAGGCACAAGGCCAGACAGTCGCTGTGCATCATTGTGTAAAAGTAAACCAAGAGTAACAGACAAGTTGCGACAACCACCGGAGACTTGTTACCATCTGCCTGCTTGCTCCTCGTGGCTATACTGCCTCAGAGACGGCACTCGGACGAAAGAAGAAAAGACAAGAAAGACTTCAAGGACGCAGGAGATTGACTGATTGTCCTGTTAACAGTCTATCAGTCAGTGACAAAACCACAGGGGCAGAGCTACTCAGGGCCGATCACCCATTTATCAACCACTGGCTGCTGGAGTAAACCACACAGGGCTATTGATCAGGGATGGGAGGCTTAGTCAGGCGATTGCTTATGGCAGGGACGTGCTGGCAATTGGGAAAAGCAGAACGGCCGGTTCATTCCTGGCCGGTCCAGGCCGGCCATTAGGAAAAAAAATACAAATAAAATGTCGGCCTTCGTTCCATTTTGGGGGCTTGGCGGCCAACAAAGTAAATCGTCACTGTCGGGCAAAAACCTCGTATCTCCAAGTTTCAAATGTGTTAATTTTTTCGCAAAGCAAAGCCCTGCTTCATCATACAAGGCCGTCGCACAAAAGTAGTGAAAACAGCAGATCTACAAGCACAGATCGGCTGTTTTCACTAGTTTAAATCATTTTTAAAATGATAAATACAAAACAAACGGTTTTGGACATACAAGGTTTCCACCCGGCCCACTGGCTTGTCACTTGTCATGATCTGAAATGGCAAATCTTTGAGTAGCAGCAGCGCTATAGAGAGAGATCTCTCTCTATAGCACGCAATGAGGGCCTCTACAACTCTTTTTCCCGGGCTGAATCAGGGGCCCAGCACGTCCCTGGCTAATGGAAACTTGTCAATATCAAACACGCTTTCTGTAATCCGATGTCCTACAACCGACACAACCGTAAAAAAACACATGAGTCACATTCCTTCTACACGCCGTGTAGTATTGCCTGGGGGCCCTGATCACTGAGGTGAGCAGAGACCTGAGGATAGACTTCAGCACCAAGGAGAGCGCCGAGCCCTAGGTCAGCTGATTGAAAGGTATATTCAGTGATTGTATTTCATTCAAATACAATTGGTACATTTTCCATTCATTCTCCTCACTAGAATGTGTGCTGACCATATAAGGACTTCCACCATGGCCCGTGTTACGAGCATAGCTAGATTCCGTTTTCAGAGGTGGCCAGACAGTCCTCGACCAATCAGGGTAGAGAATGGCCGTAGTTATGTTATGATGTTTAGTTATGATGGTCAAAACACGTTTTGAGAACCACAGTCGCTCTGAATTAAGAACGTCTGCTAAATGCCTAGATTGTAAACTACTGAACTCATAAAATGCCACAGTCTCGTAGTAAATCAGTATCACATAATACATATCCTGAAGCTGGAGACGTAGGCCTACCGATATTCAGTGATTGGGTCTAATGATCAAAACGAGAACATTATAATGGTGTAAAAAATCTATAAAAAACTAAACATTTCCACGCTGTAAGGCCAGTAAGGGACAAGATAACCCCCGGCCACTTTCATTATCACTGAACACACCTTGAAGGAAGGTGTTCACCTTATTCTTTGCCCTCCTCCAGGGCGGCGCCATTGCCCTTTTCTGCTGCTTCATTCAATATCTGGTCACTTCCGCCCTAATAGGCCATAGACATAGAAAGGAAGACGCCTCCTCCGGCTCTGGGGTATCGGTAAAAAAGGATTGGCATTTTTTACGGAATTATTCTGCATGCGTCAAACTGTATGCATTGCCAACCAGTGTTGATTTTGTCGACTAAAACTATGACTAAAATGTTTGTCAACTGCGTTTTTTTCACTGACGAAAACGAAATAAAAACGAAATAAAAACTAAGCTGTGATGACTAAAACTAAGACTAAATATATTAACAATTTCGTCAACAAAATAAAAACTAGACTAAAACGTTAGGGAGGGACTAGTGGAGAAGAGAGTCATTTTATATTTGGTTGCTCTCAGGTTTTGCATGCTGAAAATAGCAGATCTACAAGCTCACAACGCGTCGCAGCGCGACGCGTTGTGAGCTTGTAGATCGGCTATTTTCAGCATGCAACCAAGTGTAAAACCAGTCATTACGATGCCATCAAGGCCTGCCAAAATACACTTCAGTTGACTAAATCAACTGTAGATTTAGTCGACTAAAATCATATGATATTTAGTCGACTAAAATTAGACTAAAACTAATACTTTTCAGGTGACTAAATCATGACTAAAACTAAAAGACATTTTATTCAAAAGACTATGACTAAAACTACATCAAAATTTGCTGTCAAAAACAACACTGTTGCCAACCCTGTATTACAGTGACCTCGTTGATGGGGAATGCAAGCTAATAGAAAGTGCAGGCTTTCTATTCTTGAAAGGTTACTATGCTATATTGTTCTATCACTGACAACATTCACAAGCACTCTACGACATACTTTACCATCTTCTGTAAAAAGCATCCCACTGCAAAAGACACAGCACATGCTGGTATATGAAGGACCCTGTCCTTTCTATTTTATTGTTTTATTTTTGTATTGCAAAGGAGAGTGGTAAGGCTACAGGGGCTTCTTATTTGAATGGTGCCTAAGCTTTGAATTTGTTTCCAGTAATGAATTTCTATTGCTTGCTATATTGTTCTATCACTGACGACATTCACAAATCTTCCACAACATACTATACCATCTTCTGTAAGATATCTATGTAATAGGCTACAGGTGTATCAGCAGCGTTGCCAGATTTTGCAAGAGAAACAAGCGGCCAGGTCTACCAAAAGAAGCAACTAGGCTAGGTTTTACCTTATTATTTCACTAGTTTAAATCATTTTTAAAATGATAAATACAAAACAAACGGTTTTGGACATACAAGGTTTCCACCCGGCCCACTGGCTTGTCACTTGTCATGATCTGAAATGGCAAATCTTTGAGTAGCAGCAGCGCTATAGAGAGAGAGATCTCTCTCTATAGCACGCAATGAGGGCCTCTACAACTCTTTTTCCCGGGCTGAATCAGGGGCCCAGCACGTCCCTGGCTAATGGAAACTTGTCAATATCAAACACGCTTTCTGTAATCCGATGTCCTACAACCGATACAACCGTAAAAAACACATGAATCACATTCCTTCTACACGCCGTGTAGCGTTGCCTGGGGCCCTGATCACTGAGGTGAGCAGAGACCTCAGGATAGACTTCAGCACCAAGGAGAGCGCCGAGCCCTAGGTCAGCTGATTGAAAGGTATATTCAGTGATTGTATTTAATTCAAATAAAATATAATTGGTACATTTTCCATTCATTCTCCTCACTAGAATGTGTGCTGACCATATAAGGACTTCCACCATGGCCCGTGTTACAAGCATAGCTAGATTCAGTTTTCAGAGGTGGCCAGACAGTCCTCGACCAATCAGGGTAGAGAATGGCCGTAGTTATGTTATGATGTTTAGTCATGATGGTCAAAATACGTTTTGAGAACCACAGTCGCTCTGAATTAAGAACGTCTGCTAAATGCCTAGATTGTAAACTACTGAACTCATAAAATGCCACAGTCTCGTAGTAAATCAGTATCATACATATCCTGGAGCTGGAGACGTAGGCCTACCGATATTCAGTGATTGGGTCTAATGATCAAAACGAGAACATTATAATGGTGTAAAAAAATCTATAAAAAACTAAACATTTCCACGCCGTAAGGCCAGTAAGGGACAAGATGACCCCCGGCCACTTTCATTATCACTGAACAGTGAACACACCTTGAAGGAAGGTGTTCACCTTATTCTTTGCCCTCCACCAGGGCGGCGCCATTGCCCTTTTCTGCTGCTTCATTCAATATCTGCTCACTTCCGCCCTAATAGGCCATAGAAAGGAAGACACCTCCTCCGGCTCTGGGGTATCGGTAAAAAAGGATTGGCAATTTTTACGGAATTATTCTGCACGCGTCAAACTGTATGCATTGCCAACAGTGTTGTTTTTGACAGCAAATTTTTATTTAGTTTTAGTCATAGTCTTTTGAATAAAATCTCATTTAGTTTTAGTCATAATTTAGTCTTCTGAAAAGTTTTAGTTTTAGTCAAATTTTAGTTGACTAAATATCATGAGATTTTTGTTAACTAAATCTACAGTTGATTTAGTCAACTAAAATGTATTTTAGCAGGCCTTGATGGCATCATAATGACTGATTTTACACTTGGTTGCAACGCGACGCGACGCGTTGTGAGCTTGTAGATCGGCTATTTTCAGCATGCAACACCTCAGAGCAACCAAACATAAAATTACTTTCTCCTCCACTAGTCCCTCCCTAACGTTTTAGTCTAGTTTTTATTTTGTTGACGAAATTGTCAATATCTTTAGTCTTAGTTTTAGTCATCACAGCTTAGTTTTTATTTAGTTATTATTTAGTTTTCGTCAGTGAAAAAAACGCAGTCGACACACATTTTTCGTCATAGTTTTAGTCGACGAAATCAACACTGATTGCCAACCCTGTATTACAGTGACCTCGTCGATGGGGAATGCAAGCTAATAGAAAGTGCAGGCGTTCTATTCTTGAAAGGTTACTATGCTATATTGTTCTATCACTGACAACATTCACAAGCACTCTACGACATACTTTACCATCTTCTGTAAAAAGCATCCCACTGCAAAAGACACAGCACATGCTGGTATATGAAGGACCCTGTCCTTTCTATGTTATTGTTTTATTTTTGTATTGCAAAGGAGAGTGGTAAGGCTACAGGGGCTTCTTATTTGAATGGTGCCTAAGCTTTGAATTTGTTTCCAGTAATTCATTTCTATTGCTTGCTATATTGTTCAATCACTGACAACATTCACAAACACTCTACAACATACTGTAAGATATCTATGTAATAGGCTACAGGTGTATCAGCAGCGTTGCCAGATTTTGCAAGAGAAACAAGCGGCCAGGTCTACCAAAAGAAGCAACTAGGCTAGGTTTTACCACTTTACATTGGCGATTTAAAAAGCAGATCTACAAGCTCACAAAGTGCCACATCGCAACATGTTGAGAGCTCGTAGATCTATGTTTTTCAAACGATATTGGTGAAATTCTTTTAAAAATGTGAATATCTTTGAAACATTTCAACAACACAAATCTTGTATTTTCAGATCGGGGTCCGCAGAGAAATACATATTAATCTTGGGGTCCTTGATATGGAAACATGTGGTTAGCACTGGTTTAAAAACCTTAGGAAGCAACTCCAAATAAGCAACTACACTAAAAACCAGCCCAAAGTTGCTTATTATAAGCAGACATGGCTGGCTACACTGGTCCACAGGAAACCCCTTGATATGGGGCTCTTTACAAACACAGCAAATACAATTAAATCGCTTAACCCATTTAGGCCTAAAATTAGTGGATGCTTTAACTATTAAAAAATAGCAGATATACAAGCTCACAGCGCGGCACCGAGTGCCGCGCTGTGAGCTTGTAGATCTGCTATTTTTGAAAAAGTTGTGAAAATGTGTGCAAATCTTTGAATATATGTATTGTATTTTTTAACGCTTGTAACTCAAATTTTGCTTCTGGGTGGTCCCTGGAACAAAATATTTTGAGATGGGGGTCCGTGGCCAAATAAATATCATTTTGGGGGTCCTTGACATGAAAAGGTTTGAGAACCATTGACATAGTAGTCTCTCAAGAACAGACTAACTGAGCTCCAGTTAAGTGAAAAGGACCTTTTCTTTGACGATGGCTATAGCCACATTGCTGACATAGAAACATGGGTTTTTCAAAAAATCTTAGAAGGATTCAAAAGACACTTATAGAATCGGGTACAAATTCTAATTTTCACGATTTTTCAAAAATAGCAGATCTGCAAGCTCGCAGCGCGGCACTCGGTGCCGCGCTGTGAGCTTGTATATCTGCTATTTTTCAATAGTTAAAGCATAAAATAATGATACACAATATAGTGTACCCGTTCTGAATGGGTTAATAACTGTCAGTCCATATTTTAATGGCACTGAAACAATCACACTCCAAGGCAGTTAAAAGCAATTATAACATCAAAGTCACAGAGCAGTAATAATATCATGCTTAGTAAGTAGCCTCAAGGGGAACGGTAGGTTCCGTACGGAACCATTGTTTACTTAGATATGGAAGGATGACCTCCCACTTGGGTAATGACGCCCCCTGGCGATCATTCAGAGAAACTACTTCAGCTCCCGTACTAACGTAGGTAGGAAGGGCCTGTCACTCAAACCGGAGTGACCCGCCTCCAGGCTATATAAACCCCCGGAGGCGGAAGTAACATCCTCTTAATACCACTCTCTGCCACATTCAGTGAAACAGAGGGGCATTACGTGGGAGGTCATCCTTCCATATCTAAGTAAACAATGGTTCCGTACGGAACCTACCGTTTACTGTCAATATTCCAGGATGACCTCCCACTTGGGATTCTTAAACTCCCCTCTAAGCCACAACCTACTCTCATACCCCCACACACCCCTCATACGGGTGAGCACAGCCCCAACGGGCGTGACCCATCACCCAGAAGGTCCCAGGCCCACCGGACCTGGGTGTGAAGGCATGAGAAAATAAAGAGAGACCCTGACAGACCGAAGTCCGCCTCATTCAACTAAATGAAAAGGACAAGTCCGCCTTATAAGTAAGACACACTATAAGGAAAACACAGGGTCCCCCCAAAGTACCCCAGGTGGCTACATGCCCACCTGTGGGAGGGGAAGATCCGACTCCTCTATGACGTAGAGGAGGCAACTGCACCCAGAACCGAATGCGCTAGCGAAGAGGATTCGATATCCAGGTGATAGTAGGCTGCAAAGGTAGAAGGCGAAGACCAATTCGCCGAAACACAAATCTCCTGAACGGAGACTCCCTTTGCCAGTGCCCACGAAGTAGCCACACCTCTAGTGCTATGGGCTTTAAGTGCCGCCGGCACTTCCACACCCGCACTAGAGTAAGCCAGCCTAATAGCATCCACAATCCACCTCGAAAGAGTGGGTCTAGACACCGGCTTTCTGACAAGAACATTGCCCATTTCTACAAAGAGCTGAGAAGAAGCTCTAGAACCAGCAGTCCTGTCACAGTAGGCCTTCAATGCCCTGACAGGACAAAGGCAATTCAGCCGCTCATCCTCCGCCGAGACAAACGGAGGAGGATGAAAAGCCAGAAGAACAACAGGGTCCTTAGGAACCACCATGTTCTTAGGAACAAACTTAAGATGAGGCTTGAGCAACACCTTGAGATCATTGTTCATAAACTGCATGCACTCCGCAGACACCGAGAGAGCTTGCAGGTCACCAACTCTTTTAGCCGTGGCCAAAGCCAGCAAAAGAGCCGTCTTGAAACTCAAAAGTTTCAAAGGCATCCCTACAAGCGGCTCAAAGGGAGCCCGACATAGGCCCCCTAGAACCACCTGCAGATCCCAAACTGGGAACAAAGACCTAGTCACCGGCCTCAAACGTTCAACTCCTTGCATGAACTTGATGACCTCCGGGACTTTAGAAGGTGCCTTGCCCGCCACCCCCAGGTGACAGGCATTAATAGCCGCCAAATACCCCCTAAGGGTAGAAAATGCTAGACCACTTCTCAAGCGGTTCTGCATAAATTCCAGAATTTCCTGGGCTGACGCCACATGAGCCACCACAGGTGGAACACGCGACTCACACCAGTCCTCAAAGGCATTCCACCTTCCATCATAAGACGCCCTCGTAGAGGGCGCCTTAGCACTCTGAATGGTATCAACCACTTCAGAAGAAAAACCGGCTGCCAGCAGGTTTAACCTTTCACGTGCCAAACCCACAGGTCTAGGACCTGCAGGTCTTGGTGGAAGATCTCCCCCCTGGCCTGACTCAACAGGTCCCTGCACTGAGGCAGCTGCCAACCCGGTTCGCAAAGGAGAGGGGCGATCGCCGATCTCCACGTGCCCTTGTAGGGAGCCACCAGGAGCATCTCCAGACCGAACCTCCTGACTCTCTCCAGAGTGGGTCGGATTAAGTCGAAGGGGGGAAACGCGTACAGTAGACCTCTCGGCCACGTGTGCGCTAAGGCGTCCAACCCCAAGGGAGGACTGCCCTTCACCGCGAAGAACAACGGACACTTCGTATTCTCCGCTGACGCAAACAGGTCCGCCACTGGCTGACCAAACTTGCGAAAAATCTGGCTCACCACCCTGGGGTGGAGAGACCAATCCTCGTAGCGAGGACCTCCCCTGGACAGGAGATCTGCTCCGCTGTTGAGGAGACCTGGGACGTGTGAGGCCCTGATCGACTTGAGGCGCGACAAGCACCAAACCGTCAATTCTCGAGCCAGACGGTCCAGTGGCAACGACGACAGGCCCCCCTGTTTGTTGACATAAAACATGGCCGTCGTATTGTCTGTCCTGACCAGGACGTGACAATGCAAAATCCAAGGCTCGAAATGCTTGAGCGCCAGGAGTATAGCCATCAACTCCAAATAGTTGATGTGACGACCCCTCATCTCCAGAGGCCAAAGCCCCTGCGCTGTGCGCCCCTCGAAAGTGGCTCCCCATCCACTGAGACTGGCGTCTGTCGTGATCGACTTGTGGGAAACCACCTCGCCAATCGAGACTCCGCTGGTGAGGAACCCCTCCACCAGCCACGGAGACAGGGCGATCGCGCAGGAAGGGGAAACCGTAACCTTCTTGTACTTCAAGGAGGGCGGGATCCCGAGGGATAACATCCATCTTTGAAAAGGTCTCATATGAAACCTGCCCAAACGCAACAGATGTACTGCGGAAGCCATCATTCCCGTCAGTACCATGCAACTCCTGTAAGTGACCTCCTGGCCCACTTGAAAGGAGTCGAGACATTCCCGAAACCTGTCCACCCTCTCCTCTGAGAGACGGGCCGACATGTCGGATGAGTCCAGAAGGACCCCAATGAATGTAAGACGACTTGCTGGAGTCAGCATGCTCTTGCCGTGGTTGACTATGAAACCTAAGGCCTTCAGGTGAGCCAAAACCACTTGTGTGTGACGCGCCACTTCGTGGGCGGAGCTCGCTGAAATCATCCAATCGTCGATGTACGTCGCCAACCTGACGCCCTGCCGTCTCAGCGGGGCGATGGCTGCTTCGGTCACTTTCACGAAAACCCTCGGGCTCAGTGACAGACCGAAAGGGAGTACTGTATACTCGTACAGGCGACCCTCGAAGGCGAACCGAAGGAATTTCCTGTGTGGGGGATAAATCTGGACGTGCTGATAAGCATCCTTCAGATCCACTGAACAGTGGAAATCCCCTTGCCTGACCGACCGTAACATGGTGGGTACTGTTAGCATCCTGAAAACGTACTTCTTCAGGTACACGTTTAGTGCCTTTAGGTCCAGGATGGGACGTAGCCCCCCCCCCTTTTTGGGCACCAGGAAATAACGGCTCCAAAATCCCATGCGGGATTGGGTCCTGTCCAGCTCCACTATAGCACCCTTGCTTAGCAATGAGCTGATCTCTTCTCTCAAAAGACTTGCTTTTAAACCACGTGCTCTGGTATGAATAACCCTGCTCGAAAGCGGGGGTATATCTGCAAACTGTAACCTGTAACCCCTGGTTATCGTTCGAAGTACCCAATGGCTCGGGTTGCATAACTTCCACTGGCGCGCACAGCGTGCTAGCGTGTTTTGAGCGAGAGAAACCCCACCACTGTGCTTCCGTGACGGCGGAGCTTTTTGGCGGCCGGACCGGAAGTGGGGAACCTGCGTATCCGTATCCGGAACGACCGGATGCGGAGCGCAAGGGTTCAATAGGCCGCATGGCGGAAACACCTTCTGGTTGTACCGCTTGACTAGCGGAGCTATTTTTCGGCGGGACCGGAAGTGGGGAACCTGCGTATCCGTATCCGGAACACCCGGATGCGGAGCGCAGGGGTTCAATAGGCCGCAAGGTGGGAACACCTTCCGATTGTACCGCTTGACTAGCGGAGCTCTTTTGCGGCCGGACCGGAAGCGGGGAGCTAGCGAATCCGTATCCGGTGAAACCGGAAGCGTTCGGTTTTGGCTCGATAGAGCGACAGGAAGAGCAAAGCGATTCGACTGATAAACAGACTCGCCCACAACTAAAGCATTCTCCCCTGACAGGAGAGGAACTTTTACGTTTAATACCTGCTCTAAGGCCTTTATGCTTGTCCCTTGACCCGGGCTCATAGTAGGCCGACAGAATTTCTGACTCAAGGTTAAATTCATAGCATCGCTCACGCGAGGGAAAATCCACTCGCGCGCATGAGGAACCATATAATTGTTTGACGTTAACATTACTGGTTGCTGATAAAACCTCTGACTGATTAAAGAGTCCTGACGGGACTCCATCATTCTTACAGGAGGCATGCATAAAGGATTCATATTGTCGACGCGAGGGATATCCCACTCGCGCGCTTGAGGAACCACATAATTGTTTGACATTAACATTACTGGTTTCTGATAAAACCTGTGATTGATTATCGAGTCCTGACAGGACTTCATCATTACTACAGGAGGCATGCACGATGGGGTCGTCTGTGCTAGTGCGAGAGAGTTGGACAGAGACAGACTTTGTTCTTTCAACATGTTTATTGTCGACACAGGAGGCATCAAAATTAACATTTTCATTTCCCCGACACGGGGTACCGAAAAACGCCCTCGTTTGGGGGGAGGGGGACCGAGAGACACCTCGGACCCCCGCCCCAGCACAATTCCCCTCTTCAGAGTGTCATTTGCGCTGTCCCCTACCGCGGCCACCGCGGTATGAAGACTGCTGCCTGCCATCCTTGGACGGGCGGCGCGGCTGAGCGCGCTCGGGAACCACAGCCTTGCTGCGGGGCCTGTCAGGCGCCCTGGCTGCAGAGGCTCCCCTGGAGGAAGACGAGTGCTTCTTAAAAGAAGCAGAGCGGCCCCTTTCCTTGGCGCGGGAGGAGCGGGACGTCCTCCTAGCTTGCTGCGGTTCATCCTGTGGCACTGTGGTGGACTCGACGATGTCCTTAGCCGCCTTGAAGAAGGTAACTCTACCCTGCAGCAGCTCCAAGCCCCCACCCATGAGGGTGGTGGGACTGTTCTCCATGTTTATGAGAGACTTGTACATCTCCCCGCGAGGACCTAGAGGCTTCTCGCCCACGTCCCTCTTAGGCTCGAGGTCGACATAGTCGAGCCAGCGGGCTCTCTCAGACTGGAGGTTGTAGTCCATGGACCTGCCCATCCACTTAACCGCATGCCAATTGACCTTCAGCATGATGTCAAATAGAGTGTTCAGTTCAGCTGTGTGCTCCCCCGTGGGCAGACCTTTGACCAGGTCCTTGGTGGAAGCGAGCAAGAGCTGGATCAGATTTAGGTCCTTAGCGGCCAGAGCAGCGGACCGGTAGGCGTTACGAGCCCTGTCCGACTGCAGCTTGTCCTCCAGGACAGTGAACCCCGGCGGGTTGGTGCCGACGGGGCCAACAAACGGCCCGTTTTTAGCCGTGCCTACATCTTTGTACTGGGGTCTGACGGAACTCAGAAAAGATTGTGCCAACAGGTGGTCCAGGTTAGGGCAGGTGGACATGCCTGCCTCCGCACCGCCCACCAAATCCAACACAGAAAAAGGCAGCTTCCTGGGGTCTTTATGTGTCTTCCATGAGGAATGGAGGGCCTTGGTGAAACCTTTCACCAGCGGCAGCCTGGAGAGGACATACGGGGCGGGAACCGAAGGCTCCTGCCCGGGCATTTCATCATCATCCTCGGCCTCTTCAGAGGGGAGAGGAGGTGGCAACTCCTCTCCAACTCTGGCCAGAGCTCTCATGTAGACTGTGAGATGATCCAGCATTTCTGCTGCAGAATCGACGTCCTCTGCTCCCGCTTCACTCGCTTGACTGGCGGGTGGAGGGGCAGTGGTGCCTGAGGAGGCCTGGGAGCTCCCTGCGGCGTCCAGTTGACGTGCTGGAGCCGCAGGGGCATTACCTTTCACAGTGACCGTGAGTCGAGAACCCTCGTCCTCGACGGAGTCCTCCTCCTCCTCGGCCGTGTATCCAGAGTATTCAGAACCAGAACCCTCGCTCTGACAGGAGCTCAGGTCCGACTCTCGCCTGAAGGTCTGGACTGTTTTGGTGATGCTCACGTCGAGGGGGACGTCCCCGACGGTCACATCCAAGCGTTTCTTTTTGGGCACCGCGCCCGAAGGGGAAAAGGCTACCGGAGATTTCGTCTGGATGTTAGCCTTCTTGGTCGCCTTCTTAGCGGCGACTTCACCAGACCCGCCAGCTCCAGTGACAGTGGAGCTAGCTGCGGTCGGTTGCGCGGCAGGCGGTGTCTCATGTAGCACGGCGCCATCTTGACTTGGAATGGCGCGCTGGTTGCCAAGCGGATCTCCGGAAGGCAGCGCCGCACCTTGACCAACGGTGCGGGCCGCCTGGGGAAGGAAAGACTGGGCTGTGGGGTTGAGAGCAGTGGACCCACCTGGTGGAGCGCAGGCCCCGAGGCCTGCCCTGGCTAGGAAGAACCGGTGTATCAGTACATCGTGGTCGTAGGCCACGCAGCAGTCACAGAAAGGTCCTGCTCTCCCCTGAGGACTCAGTGCAGAGAAGGCGTGTGCAACGCCCATGCAGCCGACACAGAGATGGTGAAGATCCTGTCCGTCGATGAGTCCTGGACAGCCTGGACATTGCCTCGGCAGGAAGGCCAGAGGATCCATGGCGAAGCACTGTAGATAGAGTTAACCAGAAGCAGACGAGCTAACAAGCTAACGGCTAATCCACGCTTGATTCGGGCAGGGCCTGAACAAGCGGTAAGCAGTGTAGCTAACGTTAACAATAGCAGACGAGCTAACAAGCTAACGGCTAATGCTATGCCACGCTTGCTTCGGCGGAGGCCTGAACAAGCAGTAATAATCCTTTGTTATAAAAGGAAATAACCGTCGATTTAGGACGGAACAAGAATAAGTATTCTTAAGTACGGGTTAATTCAACACTCGCCAGTGGGCGACTCCAATGCCACCGCTTTAGGCTAATGCGCGAAGAATAATAATACAAAGGCTGAGTTTCAACTTATCTGAATGTGATATCGCAGAGAGTGAAAAGAGGATGTTACTTCCGCCTCCGGGGGTTTATATAGCCTGGAGGCGGGTCACTCCGGTTTGAGTGACAGGCCCTTCCTACCTACGTTAGTACGGGAGCTGAAGTAGTTTCTCTGAATGATCGCCAGGGGGCGTCATTACCCAAGTGGGAGGTCATCCTGGAATATTGACAGTAAACACACACCGGCTGCAGACAGGCTGCGCACATTTTTCACAGCGCGCCGGCTATCTTATGAACTCTCCCTTCACAGTCTACCGTTTTATGTCTATGATGAACAGTGGAGGAAAAAGTACTCAAATGTTTTACTTAAGTAAAAGTATCAATACTGCAATGTAGAAATACTCTGTTGCAAGTCAAACTCCGGAATTCAAAATGTACTTGAGTAGAAGTACAATAGTACATAATGTACTTAAAGTACCAAAAGTAAAACTACTCAGAATGCACAGAATGTCCAATTTCAAGTTTTCAAATGTACATCTTTTAAAAATAGCAGATCTACAGAGTGTCTATTTTCAAATGGCCGAATGTTTTGTAATAATAATCAAAAATCTAGAGTAAAAGTACTACATTTTGGATCCGAGATGTAGTGGAGTAGAAGTAAATGTATATTGGAAATTGGTAGTACAAATAAAAAATTGTACTCAAGTACTACGTAGATTTAAGTAAATCTTTAGTTCAGTCCGTTCAGTATTTGTCTAGTGAAAAACGCTAGCGCTGGAACGTTATTATTACATCACACGTAGCCCGCCCTCCCATGAACGGTTTGAGGAAGCGAACAAGTTTGTTCCTGTTCAAAGTAGGGGTGGGCGATATGGTGATAATTATCGTTGAGGCGATACAATGTCTCCACGATATGCCTTTTCAGAGGTATCGTATATATCGTGATACAATTGAGGGAGCCTTGTAAAAAAGAGGGAGCCTTGTAAAAAATGCTGTTTAATCGTTACTACAGAGATTCATTGCAGAATTCAATTTAAACCTGCATTTTGGTCTAAATCAGTAGTTCTCAAACTTTAAAATGTCAAGGTCTCCACTCTCCACTTAACTCTGACAGTATACAAATGTAACCAAATGGACCCGTTCATTTGTATACTGTCAGAGTTACATACTTGTAAAGTTCAATTTAGACCTCCCAAAAGGAACCCAGAGAGTCTAGTTTTTGTCAAGTAACTTGAAAAATAAGTAATAACCGTCAAAACCAACGTGAAAAAGAATTGTGATAAAATCGTGTATTGTGATACAGCTTGGGAAAATATTGTGATATTGCATTTTTCCATATCGCCCACCTCTAGTTCAAAGCAATGAACTGTCTCTTTTGAACGAATCGATCATGAACGACCCACGACAACGCCTCAGTGCGAGCTCACTGTCCTTAGTGGAAGACGCAGGATTGAGCGGTCAGCAACACACACTCCATATTGGCTAAAATAGCTTATGTGGAACTGTGTGTTTGTATGCAACATAGAGGCTTGTGCTTAGACTCAAATAACCCTTGGAAATACCCCTGTCCAGGCAGAATAAATGTTGACTATTTTGAGCTTCCTTACTCCTCCCCGCATTTGTTAACATTTCCCCTAATAAATGTGCTTGTTTGTTTGTAACTTGTAAAACATTGCCTCTGTTGTAGGTGTAGGTCAGCGCTTCACAAAACACATGCACTCACAAATTGCTTTCCAGTCTTCTGTGATTTGACTGCAGATTGCCCAACAAAGACTTCCATAACATTTGCTAGTGTTCTTTAGAGTTGGACCAGTGTAGTCCATATCATTTCCTTTGATCAGAGGTTAAACGATAGAAATATGCTACACTAATAATCTCTAAGGCCACTTACAATAGCTGGTGTTGCTGTGAAACAAGTATTGGTAAACTGACAATAACAAAACATACGGGTCAAGGGTGCTGATGATAACTGCATACATTTACATGCACACTAACATCTCTTGGGCGGGGGTGTGAACTGAATAAGTCATGTGTTAAGTTGTAAACGAGACTTTGACATTTTAAAGTTTGAGAAACACTAGTTTAGATACAGCACAAGCCGAGTACTGTAAGCCTGTCCATGTGCAGCCGCAGCATTAAGCTGCTGTTGAACTCATTTCAGACAAAAGGAGACAGAGAAAACATGAGGTGACACACAAAAGTGGAGCATGAGATGCCGAGGCAGGCTGCCCAAAACTACACCGGGAATGATGATGGTGACGTCATCTAAACAGTAGAGATTCCACAGTGCCAGTGATAGACTGCCAGTGCAAACCGAATCAAGCAGAGCAGAAACTACACTAGACAGAATATAGACACAAATAGACTATAGAATAGATTATGGTCTTAGTTGATTATTTACTTTTTGATTCATCTAATAATTGTCTCCACCAGCCGAAGGCTGAGGGAGAGTATGTTTTCCCCTCCGTCCGTCCGTCCGTCCGTCCGTCCGTCCGTCCGTCCGTGCGTGTGTCCGTCCGTCCGTGCATCCTCGCAGTTTGTGAGCAGCTAATCTCCGGCGCCGTTGGCCCGGTCGCTGCCAAAATTAGCACACACACTCCCTGGATGCCAATTCAGAACCTCTGCCCCACATTTTTCAAATCAGCCTCATGGTGGCGCTATAACAGGCCGATTTGTGTGGCCTGGTTGTTACCAGCTAATCTCCGGCGCCGTTGGCCCGATCGCTGCCAAACTGAGCACACACACTCCCTGGATGCCAAATCAGAACCTCTGCCCCACATTTTTCAAATCAGCCTCATGGTGGCGCTATAACAGGCCGATTTGTGTGGCCTGGTGGAGACCTGTGCTCGGAAGAGCACTGCTTCTAGTTGAGAAGTGGCATGGAGTCTTTTTTCTTCATAATTGTGTTTCTAATGTATATAAAAAAAGTATGATTGTTTATACACAAAAAAAATTATATGTACCAGTAAGACTCCCTAATCGGGATATAAGCAACCATCAGGTCACATGTATGCACAAATTGGCCTTAGCAACCTCATGGTGGCGCTAGAAGAGGGGAAAAAACAGGGGCGGGTGTTGTGGTTTGCCAGCCAATGAGTGTGTTTGCAAAGTTTGGCATGGATAGGGGCAACGGTGCCCGAGATAAGAGTAAGGGCCAAAAGTGTGACGTGACGTGACTGACAGACAGCTGGTGGAGGTTTTCATAGTAACTTGCAACCTGACGGTCGCAATTAGTCTGATTAACCACTTGACACAAATGTAAAAGAAAATAGCAGATGTACAAGCTCAAAATACTGCGATGATTAACTGTTGCACCCCTTGAGAGAGATGACAGTTCCCCAGACCTCCAAAGTTGTTTATTGTCTCAAAGGTCACGCATTGCAAAACTAGTTGATATGGGCTTTAAGATGCCGCAACATCTATACTATAATTTTGCGAATGTCTGACTGAGTGAGTGAGTGAGTGAGTGAGTGAGTGTCTGTCTGTCTGTCTGTCTGAAACAGCGTTTCTCCTCAGTGGCTGGAGCAATTGATCTGAAATCGCATCACCATTAGCATATGAACACACCTGACATAACTGTGAAGCCCGTTTGTCACTTTCACAAATCATATACTGTATATTAGCATTTTTATGGTGTATCTACTATCTATTCTGGGGGTAGCCATTAAACGAAACGGGTATTTCTTACATTGATGCTCCTACATATTATCATGCAAGCACCAGTTATAGTTACTTTCCATCCCTCATATACTGTATGCACAGTGCACATCCCATAACCCACACACTGCACATCATTTTGGAGCTCATATCTTTGAACGGGTAAGGGCTAGTATCTGCAAATTGATAAGTTGTTGGTGCTCTGGTTTTCTCGCCTCTTGACTCAGTGCTAGAAGATGACCTCTTAATAAACTACATGACAGGAATGGAAATAGCCAGGTTAGAAATACAATTGCACGGTACAGGTATAATGGGAGGGAAGTAATTACTGTATCAGGAAAAAAGGGAATATCCGCACTCTCTGAAATCTTTTCTTTCTTAGATTTAGATTTTAGATTTATTAAATCATTCTTTCACAACAGCAGTCTCACCGAAAGAATGATTTAATAAATCTACAAGAAAGAAACGATTTCAGAGATGTTCACTTTTTTCCTGATACTTACCTGAATCTGCACCCAGTAAACAAAAACACTTTATTACTCTAGGAGATTTGTCCCAAGTAATTACTGTAACCTTTGTGGAGAAGGCCACTGATGCATTCAATCAATAAATGCAGATGGGAATATTGAACACTGTGGAACATCTTACATTATACAACAGGTAGTCGGGCCCTACCTACGGAACTCGCCTGTCGGCTCGTTCCTGCGGTAAGGCTGTCGCGCAGGATAACCGTGTTATATGCACACCCTCTCGTGTAATATTGCTTAAGTATATTGTGATCATTCTGAGAACGAGAGCGGAAGTGGACATTGTATTACTGTTGCAACAAGGTTTCTTGCTGACCATGAAAAGCGACTGAAATGAGAAGATATAAGCCCAACAAAAGCCAGACAGTCACAGACAGTTTCTGGGTTCAGGCAATGAGCCAGTTCATTTACTGAGAGATGCACACTATTGTTGGTTTTCATTACCTGGGCCCCCTTCATGATCTTCTTGGCTTTAGCGTTGAGGTAGAAATCTCCCCACAGGGTCTTAAGGAGCACTTCCTCTTTAATACCCATCCTCTGACTGTAGATGCGGGCAAACTGCTGGATGCTGCAAAAACATACACAAGTATGAAAAGTCTCAGAATTAGGGGTCGACCGATATGGGATTTTCATGTTCAATTTCGATATCGATAAGTTGTGATCAAAGAGGCCGATAACCGATATTATGAACCGATATGCATTTTAAGTAAAAAAAAAGGAAATGTATCCCCCAATTTGAAATAGTGGTTAATTCATTTATATATTTTTCCCATCCTAAATGTCTAGAGGCTCACATCTAGTCGCCACATACTAGAATAGCGTTAAAAACGTATTCCGCGGGGCGCCCGCTGGCCTGGTGGTCAAGGCGCATACCACATACTAGGCTATGATGCTTGCTGGCGTCGCTGGTTCGATTCCCGATCCAGACGACCTTTGCCACATGTCATTCCCCATCTCTCTCCCCGTTTCCTGTCAGCCTACTGTCCTATCAAATAAAGGCATAAAAAGCCCAAAAACTAATCTTTAAAAAAAAAAAAAACGTATTCAGCAGCAGGAAATCGGTGAAAATCAGTAACAAAAAATAAATAAAGAATAAAAAAATATATATCGAAATTTTTGTCTACTTTTTGTTCGATATCGATATTTTGCGATATTAATAAATGTTATGAATATCGACTTCGATTATCGCCCGTTTCGATAATCGGTCGATCCCTACTCAGAATGTTATTAAATGGTCTGTCTCTTTTTGGGCATCGTGTTCATTGTGCAAGCTCACAGACAAAAAAAGAGACAGACCGACCTCTAGCGCAGGGTTTCTCAAAGAGGGTGCCATCATGACTAGGGTTGGGGACGGTAACCGCCGTACCGCGGTATACCGAGGCCTACCGCGGTGTCAGGGTCCTTACCGCGGTCAAAAAAGAGAAGCGAGGACCGCATGCACTCCATGCCGCTCTGCTCTGGGCCGCGTACCACAGGTTTGGAAGCCACATACGTCACTCACAGTCTACACACAGCAGCAGCCTCGGCTCGTAGTAGGGAGCACGGAGAAGCGTAAACTTTCTCTGACTGTAATCCACACAACACAAGTATGTTAATACATACCTTGTGTTGTGGCAGTAGTACCTTGTGGCATTTTCTTTTTTATTCATACGGATTACAGGCGGAGCGCGGACTGCATGGACTAAAACCGAAAATGAAACTATCTTTTACTTTTCCCACCGCGTCGCGCCGACTCGCCCGTTGTGCCCCGTCGCCGATTTTATAAACTTTTCTGTCAAGTCTTGTCACTAAAACCTGCATATATCAGCACTCAATCGCTGCGATTTCAGACATGAGTTAATCACTGTACACGATCTGACTACCCGTCTCCGTCTCTCTTCTGGTTTGTTCTCACACACAGCAGTCTGTGTCTTAAAAGCCCAAGTAGCTACCGTTACTATGGTAACCCGACAGTGCAGATCTAAAAGCTCAGAATGCGTCGCGGATGCGACGTGTTGTGAGCTTGTAGATCTGCTCCTTTCAAAGCCAGACCCGCTGTGCTGTATGGGGAAGTATAACTCGGGCAGTCAGGCTGTGGAGAGGCGACTTTTGGGAAGACGATTGCAATATTTTGGCTTATCGCCGAACCTTAATTAATAGATACGGGGGTGCGGTAATTACCGCAATACCGGCGGTAAATGGGAAGACGGTAACCGCGATAAGAAAATGTCAATACCGAGCCACCCCTAATCATGACGTGCAAATCCAGGGTTGCCGCAGAACACTTTGGTCATATTTTGAATGTATCACTTCAGTTTAACTACTTAGACCATGGGTCTTCAACAGGGGGTCCGGGACCCCTAGGGGGTCCTCAGAGTTACTACAGGGGGTCCTCCAAATCTTTGAGTGATAGAAACTTTTTTATCTCCTTTTTTATATTAACCACTTGAACCCTAGCGTCCATATTCAGATAACTTTAGCCAAAAATAGGAGATCTACAAGCTCACAACGCCTCGCGCTGCAAGGCTTATTTTTGGCAAAGAGCTTTGGTGTAGAGGGGAAAAAGAGCAGACTAGAGTGAAAGGTCAAGTATTGACAGTTCAACTGGTTAAATATCTGAAAACACAAATTGACATGAATCCAAAATACACCGACAATTTTGCTGTCAAATGATTAAACTATGGAATCTATGAAAAGGTTGTGGGGGTCCCTGCTTCATCTCTCTCTTAACTAAGCTCTGACATCATGCTCTGGCTTCACAGTGATGTCACTAACAGAATCCCATGTATGCCCATATATGGAGTTCCCCCATCTGGCAAGCCATCACAAAGAAAGGGCGATGCCCACTCGGTCTGTCTCTCTTCCTTTGAAGAAGCGTAGTGACTCTGAGGCTGTCTCGAGAGATTAGGAGTTCCCTGATGTTATCAATATTAAGCCCATATCTAACAGGACTTCATATGGGAATGCCCATATACGGCCACATACCACACTAATGGCTGGTTCTACAGACGGGGATCTCCATGTATGGGTATAAAAGGGTATGATGTCAGATGTCATAGACATCATAGGACTTTCACATAACGAATAACTGAGTAAGCATGCTTGGGCTCTCACAGCATATCTCCATATACAGTACATGGATCTCCATATATGGGTAACTGGTCCAGTATATACATCACTGGCCAGATGGCCAAGAATTGGCGCTAGGTCGCATGTCGCCCTGAGGCGTCTTACTAGTGATATAATAAATCTAAATTGCTATAAAGTAATAACAATATAATTCAGGGGTGCCGTGGATGAAAAGGTTATTTACAGGGGTGACCTGAGACAAAAAAATCGAACCTCTGTTCGAAGTGGAGCTGTGTGTGTGTGTGTGTGTGTGTGTGTGTGTGTGTGTGTGTGTGTGTGTGTGTGTGTGTGTATTGCAGTTGATGCTCAGGGCAGGCTAGACTCAACAGCACCTCTCTGGTCACCCAGGGTACTCAGGCTACACCAGAGGCTACATACAGACAGACAGACACTGAGCGGTGGTTTACCCACCTCATAGATCATGTGTACCGATTTTTGTGACATTTGAAGAAAATATGTAGGAAAAGGAGCAAAAAGTGTGTTTTGGAGAAAATTCAAGATGGCGGAAAATCTATCCTGGCGCAAATGGGCGTGGCCTATATGGGAGATGCGTCTTGACCCAAGGAATCCAGGGGAAACAGAATTTTAATTTTCCGATCTACGGTTCAAGAGTTACGGGGAAAAACGTAAAGTGGGCCGTTATAGCGCCACCATGAGGCCGAGTGATGTAATTATTTTTCGATTCATTCTTAAAATCATTATGAATCTCCTCTCCGAGGTTTGAAACTGTAGCTCCTATGGTTTACGAGAGAAAAATACTTGAAAGTGATTTCTTGCATTGTCCCATTATAAGTCAATGGGGACAATTAAGCGTCGTTTTTTGCCGATTACGTCGGCATGGTAAGGCGGATCGGAACGAAAGGTAATAGCACACCATTCCCGGCCGAGCCGCACATTTTGATGTATATATTGCGCGAGTGGCGTAAATGGTGCGGCACTAGTTATGCGCCGAAGTTTAGGCTACATACAGACACGGACGGACGGACGGAGACCCACACACACGGCCACGTATAGGAGCGTTGTGACCACCGCTCAAAAAAGTTTTCAGCTGTTGATTGGTTTCAAAGTGGGCCCCATTAGTGGCTTCCAGTGAAACGGAGAGCGTCTGGGTAAACATGATTTTGTCGCTCTCCTCCGCTACCAGTCAGTCAACGAGTTTCTTCTGTTCAGCGTTGGAGGAGACTTGGCTGTGTGTCTCGTCTCCAAGGGGACTTCATTTATTTATAGCAGAGAGTTATCGCAAGGACACAGTCAGACAGCCACTTTCAGAAACTAGGTCTTCTTCATGTTGGCGACGTCTGCCATCATATGCACAACTAACGTTACTGATGCAGCGTCTCATCAGTCTGAAGCGGCCTAGTGTGGATGGAGACTATCCAACTGAAAAATGCATGAGGGAGGGGGTAGACCCAGGGGCGTCACACTGGGGGGGGGGGGGGGGGGAGTGGGACTGAGTTACTAGGGCCCAAGGTGGAGGGGCCTTGAATTATTTTATACTTTAGCTATAGAAAAATAGCAGATATACAAGCGCACAGCGCAGCACTAGCTTGTAGATCTGCTATTTTTGAAAAGACGTGAAAATGTGTGCAAATCTTTGAATACACGTGTATTTTTTTAAGCGAACATTTGTAACTCAAATTCTGTTTCTAGGGGGTCCCTGGAACGAAATATTTTGAGATGGGGGTCCGTGGTCAAATACATACCATCTTGGGGGTCCTTCACATGAACATTTTTGAGCACCACTGACATGGAAACATAGGTTTCTTGCACACATTTTTCACGATTTTTTGAAAATAGCAGATATACAAGCTCGCAGCGCGGCACTCGGTGCCGCGCTGCGAGCTTGTATATCTGCTATTTTTCAATAGTTAACATTCATGGGGGCCCCGCAGTGAATCCTTGTACCCAGGGCCCAGAATTTGGTGTGACGCCCCTGGGGTAGACCAATAATGCAAGCTGTGTATGGTGAACTGCCGTGAGGACAACTAAACAACAGTACCATCATTACAGAGAAGGTTTATTCACAGAGTTTCACCAAGGCACAAGATGAAGGTGAACATTTGGCAAAACAAACAATTAGAGGCTTGTTTACTTTTCTGTAGTGTCTATGTTATATCTGGGTCTGCACAGCACAACTTCCTCTAGGTTCAAAATAATTAAATCTGAGTTTATAGCTCCATCTAGTGGACACCTAAAAAAAAAGAAAACCTCTGCTAAATGACAGCCTGACTTCCCAATTACTTTCCCCATTGCCCTCCAAGGCTCTGGTACTCAATGCCCTGTGTTGGGCAGAAGGCAATAACCAAGGGGAACATAATGATCTAACTGGTCTAATTGTTCTTTGTGTGTCACTTCTTGCCACACTGTGGGCTGCTATTTTCAGTGTTCCCACACATCTTTACCAATTAATTTCCAAAACTTTTCCAAATTTTTTCTCAATAATGAGTCGCTTACTCCCAAAGACAGGTAGTGTATGCCAGTGGTTCTCAACCTTTTCAGGCAGTGACCCCCGAAATAATCATATGTGAACTGGGGACCCCGGCACCCTGACAAGCACTAATATTTTGTATAACACGGTTTTATTGTGAATTTGACAATTTGGCCAATGTTTCATTTGTCATTTCAGAGGCATTAACAAAATCAATAACCTAAGACAAAACTTCCAGTACTGGAAAAATATTTTTCTAATTTCAAAATATTTCCAGGAATTTCATGACCGTGGGAACCCTGTATTTTTTTTTTTTTTTTTTTTTTTTTATCTTGAAAGTGCTTGAAAAATGTTCATATATTTTCTAACATTTTCAAAAATAGTGTAAGAACTTAGGAAGAAAACCCGGACTGGATCCAAGGATCTGGAACTGGATCTTCCTAGTCAATGGAGAAACATTTTTAGATTTCTTGCCCACCTTTAGGAGTGGAATCATGGCAAGGTAACTAACTACACAACCCAAACCTCTACCAAAGTGGTCTCGCCCTTTTAATCGCAATTATTTGAGAGACAATCAGTCGCCACGTAAAATGTCATGATCGTGACTGCCCTACTCACGTGGTACATCAGTGGTTCTCAACCTTTTCAGGCCGCGACCCCCAACATAATCATATTTGAACTGGGGACCCCCCTCCCTGACGAGCACTAAGAGTTGAGACATAACGTTTTGTATAACACGGTTTTATTGTGAAAATAACAGATCCATACATGCTCAGTTGAGCATGTATATCTGCCATTTTCAAAATTTCTGCCTCCAATATTTGACAATTTGGCCAATGTTTAATTTGTCATTTTAGAGGTATTAAAAACTCCTTAAATTGTCACTTTAGAAATGTGCCGATACCCTCTATACACTTATACTTTGTTAGTTTGTTTACTATTGAGAGAGAAAACAATGTTGCACATGCACATTAAAGATCCTACACCATGCATTTAAAAATAATTTATATAACACTGTTTGTGTCCCAAAAACGTTTTTGAAAAGGTTTGAGGCTAAATTACCACTCCTGAATACAGAGCCCCTGTCATTTCTGCCTGGCTTTCAGAGCATTTTCAGCTGCAGTACCACCTTGTCCTGAGTGGGAGGACTGCGCTATTGAGCCAGTTTTGGCCCCACACTCCTCCCCACCTCCTGCTCAGCAGGCCTGCCCACCCCTCCCCAACCCTCTCCCAGCTCCTCCTGCCTCCTTCTCAGGCCTGCCCACCCCTCCCCAACCCTCTCCCAGCTCCTCCTGCCTCCTTCTCAGGCCTTGTGACATCACAAATCTGACATTTCACAATCAGGACCGTTCTGAGACATGCTAACATAGATCTGCCCATAAACTGAGAAAGACACAATGGTCAGAAATAGGACTTTGTGAGGATAGAAGTTGCTGGTGGGACACCAAGAAAATACATAAAAATTGGAAAAATGAAAATTCATGGTGTAGTTCCTTTAAGTTAATAATCTGGGGATCCCCCAAAATAATTTGGGGACCCCTCCAGGGGTCCCTACCCACAGGTTGAGAACCACTGTGGTAACCCATTTAGGCCTAAAATTATTGAATGCTTTAGCTATAGAAAAATAGCAGATATACAAGCTCACAGCGCGGCACCGAGTGCCGCGCTGCGAGCTTGTAGATCTGCTATCTTTTGAAAAAGATCTGCTATTTTTCTTTGAATATATCTCTTTAAAATACATTTGCAAAAACATACATACATTTGTAACTCAAATTGCTTCTGGGGGGTCCCTTATACAATATTTTGAGATGGGGGGGGGGTCCCTGGAACAACACATTTTGAGATGGGGGTCCGTGGCCAAATACATGTAATTTTGGGGGTCCTTGGCATGAAACATTTTGAGAACATTTTGAGAACCACTGACAGAAACATAGTTTCTATTTTATTTTTTTTAAACCTTAGAAGGACACTTATAGAATCGGGTCAAAATATTTCAAGATTTGCAAAAAAAGAAAAAAAATCAAGATTTTTCAAAAATAGCAGATCTACAAGCTCGCAGCGCTGCACTCGGTGCTGCGCTGTGAGCTTGTATATCTGCATTTTTTTAATTATATTTAAAGCATAAAATATTGCGTAATAATGCGTTCAGGTAAACATAGTCTCGCGTAGCCAGACAACTATTCCACAATCTCCGAATGCTATATAGAGTCTGGAACGGCAGCTCCCGAACGGCGAGTATCGGAAGTAGCCAGTGCTGCACTTAACTGTAGTCCCATTGGAAACATAACAGAAACACACTCGCACAGACAGAGTCAGTCGAGCGGCATATTCTTGTTATGGGTGTATAGTTTAAGAAAATATTTGAAAAAATCATGGAGGTAACACCAATAACACCAGAGAAAGACGAAATAAATAACGCCCCCAGAAATATTGAAAGGAGACATAACGCTTCCAGTAGGACATTTTGCTACTGCACCAAGGGAGCGGTTGCGTCACATCCGCTTTATCTCGCACTCATCGTTTCTATTTCCGTTTGCCAGACTGTATGCCGGGAGCATTTGCCCAAATCGCGGAGGCAACAGTCTGGCCTCGCGAGACTAAGCCAAACGTAGTGACACAAGGTTCCTCCATACCTGAAGCCCCATCCGTCCACCGCGCTGCTGAACACCACGTTGCCCTGGTCGGGAGAGAAGTAGAGGTGGGAGTCGTCCGTCTCCTCCAGCCCCGCGCTCCAGTCGTACACCTGCTCTGCTCCTCCTGAAAGCTCCTCCGCTGGACCTCCTCCTTCGCTCTCCTTCTCATCTTTCTCCGCACGCTCCTCCAGCACCTTGGACATGTACAGTGACCCCGTCACTGCGTTCACCTGAAAAAAGGAGCAAAATCGTACACGCAATCATCATTTATTGGTAGGGCTGTCACAATTATTACATAATCGTCTAATCGTGATTATTTGACATTATCGCAATTATTTTGTCATAATCGTCATAATCGTGAATGTTGAAAAATGTCCGAAATAGTGGAAATAGCAGATCTACAATCTACGAGCTTGTAGATCGGCTATTTCCACTATCAAAGTTATTTTTTAAGTAGTAAGTTGTCAAATATGTCAGTAATTTATTTGTGTATTTAGGTTGTGTCATATCTGCCATGTACAACTTCAAAGCCTAAAAGCCAAACAGAAATGTAATTATCAATGACAAAAACACAATTAAATCGTTAATCGCCAATTATTTGAGTGACAATTAATCGTCATGTAAAATGTCATATCGTGACAGCCCTATTTATTGGTTGATTGATTACTGTTCTTACAGGGTTTCTCAAAGTGGTTGCCTTGAACCAAGTCCAGGGGTGGCTCAGGATACTTTGATAATTTGGAATTCATTCATCACTTCAGTTTGACCACTTTAGACCCTCTATACAAGGGGTTCCCAAACTTTTTTTGTCTCAGGGCACCCCATAAATATTTGTTTTTTTATCCGAGGCACCCCTACATTATAATTTTCACTCCCAGCACCTTATATTTATATAGCATATGGTCGTTGTCTGGTGGAAACCTTGTATGTCCAATATTTATCATCTATAAAATGTACTAAACTACTCTTGTATGATGAAGCAGGGCTTTGCTTTACCAAAACACGTACACATTTGAAACTTGGAGATACGAGGCTTCTGCCCGACAGTGACGATATTTTAGTGATTATGTTGCGAGGAAAACGTTGAGATAATAGCCATTTTGGTTAGAACTGACTGAAAATAACTTTGTACTTCAAGTTTAAAATGATACTAAATATTTTTTTAAGTGTCCAAATAAATTCCAAATATTATCAAATGATCTCGCGGCACCCCTGGACTGCTGTCACGGCACCCCAGGGTGCCCCGTCACCCACTTTGAAAACCCCTGCTCTATAATTAGGTCAAATGGCATTAGTTGCTCTGTGCTTGGTGAGCCCCTTTTCCATCTTCACCAAATCTCTTTGCCAGAAATAGCAGATCTACAAGCTTAGCTCACAATTGTGAGCTTGTAGATCTTTTTGGTGAATGTTCCTCCCCAGGATAGGTGAGCTGGGAAGTGGTTAAACGTCAAGTTAAGTATAAAGTTATGTCCTAAAGGAAACGGATGTTCTCTCAAGTTTTCCTTGTGACAAAACTGTATCTAAGTGGGAAAGATTTACATATTCACGTGCTGTAAGGCGTAAGGTTGTAAGCTAAATGTAAGGTTGTAAAAATTAACTGTCATTCAGAGGTGCCGGGGATGAAAACGTTATTTCCAAGGGGTGCCCTGAGACAAAACAGTTTGAGAACCACTGCTTTGTTAGACAGAAATGTAAACAGCAAGGTACAGTCAGACATTTGAGTTAAAAAGTCCTCAGGACTTGTTTCCGTGGTGGTACTATGTATTCAATTCATCAACATAGTATAAAAATAACACCAAAATACATAGGTCTACATATCATCAACAAATATAAAACATTAAATAAAGAAAAAAAAGAAAAGCTGTAGGCAGTGAATGCCTCACCTTTCTATAAAGGCCATTCACACTGATCACTATAACTATGAACTATGAACTATGAAAACATAGTTTTAAAAGTTAAGTGGATGGCAGAGTTGATGCTGAAGGGGAAACGTCGACAGTATTTAATTTAAATTGTTCCCCCTACAGGGTTCCCACACATTTTTACCAATTTTTCCCAAACTTTTCCAGAATATATAGGACTATATAACAATAATTCAACTCAATAACGAGTCGCTTACTCCTATGCGCAATGCCCAAAGACAGGTAGTGTATGCCAGTGGTTCTCAACCTTTTCAGGCCGTGACCCCCGAAATAATCATGTTTTAACTGAGGACCCCCCCACCCTGACGAGCACTAAGAGTTGAGGAATTTTGTACAACACGGTTCTATTGTGAAAATAGCAGATCTACATGCTGACTATTTTCAAAATGTCTGCCTCTAATATTTGACAATTTGGCCCATGTTTAATTTGTCATTTCAGAGGTATTAACAAAATCAATAACCGAAGACAATGCACAGCTATTTTATCCAGGACCTTCCAGGACCCTTGATAGATTCCCAAACTTTTCCAGTACTGGAAAAAAAAAAAATCTAATTTCAAAATATTTCCAGGAATTTCATGACCGTGGGAACCCAATCAGCCTCCTCAACATCTCCGGATGTGTGTGGACCACAAAATGAACTGAATGTGTCGAAGGCACCGATTTATTCAGATGTGAAGGAAAGATGAATGGTGGGAAACCCATAGGGCTGTCACGATTATGACATTTTACATGACGATTATTTGTCACTCAAATAATTGCGATTAACGATTTAATTGTGTTTTTGTCGTTGACAATTACATTTCTGTTTGGCTTCTAGGCTTTGAAGTTGCACATGGCAGATATGACACATAACCTAAATATACAAAGAAATTACTGACATATTTGACAACTTTATGCTTAAAAAAACATCGATAGTGGAAATAGCCGATCTACAAGCTCACAACGCGTCGCATCGCGACGCGTTGTGAGCTTGTAGATCTGCTATTTCCACTATTTTTGACTTTTTTAAAAAAAATATATGAACATTTTTCAACATGGAAACGATTATGGCGATTATGAAAAATAATCACGATTATTTCCAAAAAATCACGATTAGACGATTATGTAATAATTGTGACAGCCCTAGAAACCCACCTTTTGTAGGATCTTCTGTAGGTGTGTGTAGGCTTCCTGGGAGGTGAGCTTCAGCTCTAGGATCAGCCTGTCCATCTTATTGATGACCAGAACAGGTCTGATGTTCTCCAGCCAGGCCTGACGCAGCACGGCCTGGGTCTGCACAACCACAGTACATGTATTTTTATTTTTACATAAGAATAAACATGTTCCATAAAATGTCCTGTCTATACAAACTACAAAGCCTTTACATGTGATTAGGGATGGGACGATATGAAAATGTCATATCACGATTATTGTGAGAAAAGAAATCGTGATTAACGATATTATCGCGATAATTAAAATCCATTATCCTGGGGCGGAACATTTGCCAAAAAATTGCAGATCTACAAACTCACAACGCGTCGCGTTTTGCGACGCGTTGTGAGCTTGTAGATCGGCTATTTTTTTGGCAAAGACATTTGGTAGAGAGTGCAAAAAATGACTGTATCAAGTACGTATATTATTACATTTGACCAATTATAGAGGGTTTAAGTGGTGCCGGATATGCAGCTCAGGCTGCTCAGCAAATAAAAGGTGAATTGATCCCAGTGCATGACAGTGGACGATTACACGGTATATTAAATCTAAACGATACGATTATCGTGAGTGTTTTTTATCACGATAAACGCTAATATCGCTTATCGTCCCATCCCTACATGTGATATAAAACTTTTTTTACTTTTTACAAAAGTCAAATTACAACACAGAGTTGTTTACAATCTATATAATAATAATGTATAATAAAGAATCTCTACATAATTGGTTTTGCATTATGTAGTCTAGCCTGCAAATCATGTTTACTTTAATGTTGCCGTGTACTGTGTGTTATCTCTGGTTAGACACACGCCAAGTGAGCAGCACAGCTTGAGCTCCACTCCGCAATTCACAAATCCCCAACTAAATATTTAATGCATTTAGGCCTAAGATTATTGAATGCTTTAACTGTTGAAAAATAGCAGATATACTAGCTCACAGCGCGGCACAGAGTGCCGCGCTGCGAGCTTGTAGATCTGCTATTTTTGAAAAAGTCGTGAAAATGTGTGCAAATCTTTGGATATAATGTATTTTCAAAGCAAACGTTTGTAACTCAAATGTTGCTTCTGGGTGGTCCCTGGAACCAAATATTTTGAGATGGGGGTCCGTGGCCAAATACATATCATTTTGGGGGTCCTTCACATGAAAAGGTTTGAGAACCACTGAAATAGTAGTCTCTGCATGAAGAACAGACCAACTGAGCTCCAGTTGAAGTGAAAAGGACCTTTTCTTTGACGATGGCCGGCCAGATTGCTGACATAGAAAGTAAACATCGGTTTTTCAAAAAATCGCAGATCTACAAGCTCACAGCGAGGCAGCTGTGAGCTTGTATATCTGCTGTTTTTCAATAGTTAAAGCACAAAATAATGATACACAGTAATTTGTACCCGTTCTGAATGGGTTTTAATGCTCAAACATAAAGCACAAAACAACATAGATAGCACATACCAACCCGTTCATATATTTTTACTCTTCTCATATCAGGTACATGTGGAATCTGACTTGTGTTTTCCAGCTCTCTTTCCGTCTCTACTCTTTTTCCCTTTCCCTACAAACGATGGGAGCTGTATGAAAATGATTAGTAAAGCTAGGGCTCCACCAAAATGACGGCGTCGTGCCGGCGTCGGACGCCGTCAAAAAATGAACCGGGGCGAATTTGAGCGTCCGACGCGGACGTTGACGTCGGCAGTGGAGCACCCTTCATTGATTAAAACGGGAGCGTTCCCTGCGTTGACGTTGACGCGACGCTCGACGCGCCCGGTGGAGCCGGGGGGTAAAGCAGCCCAGCAGTAGGGCATTCACGAATAGTGATTTTTAGTATTCGAATTATTCAACCTCAAAGTATTCGAATAGTTGAATATTCGACAGGACTGGCCAAACTGTCAAATATTAAGTAAGAGGCGAACATTGTGAAAAGTAAGAGGCGAACATTGTGAAAATAGCCAATCTACATGCTCACAACGTTGTGAGCATGTAGATCTGCTATTTTCACAATATTTATCTGCGGAACCAAGTCGCATTAAATGTAATAACTACAATTCCAAGTGCTTGTCAGGGTGGGGGTCCCCAGTTCAAATATGTTTATTTTGGGGGTCACGGCCTAAAAAGGTTTGAGAACCATTGACAAATTATTCTTATGACTTCCTATCTATCCAAGCTTTATAAACTATATATTTTTTAAAGAGAAAACAATAAAAAAAAAAAAAATAAGCGAATATTCGACTTCGGTGAACGTCGTCGAATAGTGACTTTGATATTCGAATATTCGAATATTTGGTGAATGCCCTACCCAGCAGTGGCACGAACCTGGGGACAGACGCCCTCCACGGCATCTACGATGACAATGGCTCCGTCACACAGCCGCACGGCTGTGGACACCTCGGAGGAGAAGTCCACATGACCCGGAGAGTCGATCAGATTTAACAGATACTCTTTTTCACCTGGGAGGGTAAAGAAAGCCAGGAAATACCATCAGATAGCAAATAGAAATAAAAGAGAAGATGAATATTACAAAGAGAAAATAATTCTGCAGAGTTGCAGTGTTGTCTTTGCCTGAACAAAGCTGACAAAATCATTATAGTTTTTCACACCTTTACAGGACTCAACATCGTGTTTCACTGAGATATCTATCTTATAAGCAGGGATCCCACTTATTTTTACCAATTCATTTCCAAAACTTTTCCAAAACTTTTCCAGAATATTTAACCCAATTTCCAGGACTATATAACAATAATTCAGCTCAATAACAGGTCGCTTACTCCTATGCGCAATGCCCAAAGACAGGTAGTGTATGCCAACCTTTTCAGGCCGTGACCCCCGAAATAATCATGTTTTAACTGGGGACCCGGCACCCTGGCGAGCACTAAGAGTTGAGGAATTTTGTATAACACTGTTCTGTTGTGAAAATAGCAGATCTACATGCTCACAGCGCCTCGCAACACATGTAGATCTGCTGTTTTCACAATTTCTGCCTCTAATATTTGACAATTTGGCCCATGTTTAATTTGTCATTTCAGAGGTATTACCAAAATCAATAACCAAAGACAATGCATAGCTATTTTTTCCAGGACCTTCCAGGACCCTTGATAAATTCCAAAACTTTTCCAGTACTGGAAAAATATTTTTCTAATTTCAAAATATTTCCAGGAATTCCATGACCGTGGGAACCCTGTATAAGTATATAAGTTTCCCTCTAGTAAATGTATTGCATGTTTTCCCTTTATGTTTTACCAACACCGCAGTTTAAATTCATGCATCACACAACAGCTATGGCAACCAGGGGGACTTGCAAACTGTACGAATGTTAAGGGCAATTAAAGACAGCATGTTTAAAACGTCACACTCTTAAGATACGCTTATTTGTCAAAAATGGTCTATGCTGCTTCTGGAAGGTTTGCGTAGCACTACTGCACACAGGTTGGCAAATCATTAAACAGCTGAAAAATTCTAAAAATATATATAATTATACTAGAGGGAGCTCCAACTTCTTTTGATGATACATTTATCCTTTTACTTTTATGTTTAGTGTACTCTATCTACTTCAGGGGTTTTCAAAGTGGATGACGGGGCACCCTGGGGTGCCGTGACGGCAGTCCAGGGGTGCCGCGAGGTAATTTGATAATATTTGGAATTTATTTGGACACTTGAAAAAAAAAATAGTATCATTTTAAACTTGAAGTACAAAGTTATTTTCAGTCAGTTCTAACCAAAATGGCTATTATCTCAACGTTTTCGTCACAACATATTAATCACTAAAATATCGTCACGGTCGGGCAGAAACCTCGTATCTCCAAGTTTCAAATGTGTATGTCTTTTGGTAAAAAGACGTACAAGACTGTCGCACAAAACGCCTCGCGATGCGAGGCGTTGTGTGCTTGTAGATCTGCTGTTTTCACTAGTTTAGTACATTTTATAGATGATAAATACAAAACGAACGGTTTTGGACATACACCAGGCATTGACACTAAGGCTTGCCCACCTGCCCCCGGCAGGTAAATAAAACCTGGGGGCAGGTGAAGTTTGCTTTCAGGTTGCCCGACAGGGCAAGTGCTCATTTGAGAAGCCGACGCAACCGTCTATAAACACAACACAAGATATCTGTCTAAACACCTGAACTCGGCCAGTGTGCACTGTCTTCTGGTCTGTGGAATCTAAAATAAGAGCACTATTTACCTATAATCTGCTGTTTTTACTGTTGCTACACTTAAAAATATAAAATAACAAGTGTGAAACCATAGACATATTCAATCATAGCTATGTAGGTATTTGGATTTGTAAGTATTGAGGTACAGTATGACATTTTTATTGCACAGCCCCAGTAAAGAAATAAGTGTTAAATTGAGCGGTAATTAAAATCGTACCTATCATTTTATAATGGACAATTTACTTTTTGGGCAAGTGGGAATAACCTTTGGGCAAGTAGAACATGACCTGTACTTGCCCGACGGGCAAGTGCCTCTGAGACCTTAGTGTCAACCCCTGCATACACGTTTTTCCACCCGACAACGA
This sequence comes from Nannobrachium achirus, assembly GCF_963921795.1. Taxonomy (NCBI): domain Eukaryota; kingdom Metazoa; phylum Chordata; class Actinopteri; order Myctophiformes; family Myctophidae; genus Nannobrachium; species Nannobrachium achirus. The sequence continues at coordinate 7,177,437 of NC_137816.1, read as the reverse complement.
CGATATGCTATAAATATAAGGTGCTCGGATTAAAAAAAAATATTCAAGGGGTGCCCTGAGACAAAAAAGTTTGGGAACCCCTGCTCTACTTGATTTCAGTTCTTTATTTAGTTTTACATATTGTAATTAGGCAGAGTGATTACGGGTAGCAATTAAGGTGCATGTCTTACCAATTGCATAGTGTAGAGAGATGGCACTAGACTTCATGGTGATCCCACGGATCTGTTCATCCTTCCTGCTGTCCAGATATCGCAGCTGGAAAATAAGAAGTTACAATTAAAAAAACAAACACTGACAGGCACAAATAACAACAACAAAGATATGGCCAGTGACAAGTTGAATTCTGCTGAAATTATAACGTACTTAAAGAATAATATAATTGAAAGCAATACTGCACTTTAGTACACAAAATGTATTTGCCCTCTAAAACGATACTAATTTCCCAGTGCAAGCCAAGTGGAACTTTATTTAGTCTTAGCCTTAAATAGATACTTTGCATGTGTATGCATGTGTATGCCAATGCATGTGTATGCCAGTGGTTCTCAACCTTTTCAGGCCGTGACCCTGAAATAATCATGTTTTAACTGGGGACCCTGACGAGCACTAAGAGTTGAGGAATTTTGTATAACACTGTTCTATTGTGAAAATAGCAGATCTACATGCTCACAACGCCTCGCGTTGGCGCTATTTTCACAATTTCTGCCTATAATATTTGACAATTTGGACCATGTTTAATTTGTCATTTCAGAGGTATTAACAAAATCAATAAATAAGGACAATGCATAGCTATTTTTTCCAGGACCTTCCAGGACCCTTGATAAATTCCAAAACTTTTCCAGTACTGGAAAAATATTTTTCTAATATCAAAATATTTCCAGGAATTTCATGACCGTGGGAACCCTGTTCTATTTACGTTCTATGCTCTGTTTTCCCTGTGTAGTGTAGTGTAATGTAATGTAATGTACACCACTGTCTGCCCGTTTTTGTTTTTCTTGTGGGGACTGCGGGTGTAAATGAGCATCTTTGCTAAATCCGGTGTATTCACGTAACATTGATTTGTACTGTTCATTAATATGCGGCGTCCAGTCTAAATAAACAAATAAAGTAAAGTAAAGAATAATCAGTAAGAGCAGTAAGGTACAATTGAATTACAATATGTGGGTTAGAAATACCGTTTGCGGACACATACCTGTCCAGCTAGGCGACTTGAAATGATGCCATTGCTTGCCACTAAGCAGTCGGCCAGCGTAGTTTTGCCTGTAAACATGCACACTGGTTCTCATTGTGTTTGGTCAGGTTATAAAACATTTATATGGCCACAACATGCAGGGGCGTCACACCAAATTCTGTGCCCTTGGTACAAGGATTCACTGCGGGCCCCCCATGAATGTTAACTATTGAAAAATAGCAGATAATATACAAGCTCACAGCGCGGCACAGAGTGCCGCGCTGCGAGCTTGTAGATCTGCTATTTTTGAAAAATCGTGAAAATGTGTGCCAAGAAACCTATGTTTCCATGTCAGTGATGCTCAAACTTTTTCATGTGAAGGACCCCCCCCATCTCAAAATATTTAGTTCCAGGGACCCCCCAGAAGCAAAATTTGAGTTACAAATGTTCACTTAAAAAATACATAATATTCAAAGATTTGCGCACATTTTCACGACTTTTCAAAAATAGCAGATCTACAAGCTCGCAGCGTGGCACTCGGTGCCGCGCTGTGAGCTTGTATATCTGCTATTTTTCAATAGCTAAAGTTACTAGGGCCCCTCCACCTTGGAACCTGGTAACTCAGTCCCACTTTCCTACCCCTTGTGACGCCCCTGACAACATGAGTCATGGACATTAATGTTTGTATGAGGAAAGTGCCAGAAAGCTGCTGCAACGTCACCAACTTTATCACCTCCTTACCGTGGTCAACATGAGCCAGAATGCAGAGGTTCCTTATGTTGGCAGGGTTTTTCTGGAGTGCAATGATCTTGTTTAAGCTTGTGTGCCCCATGCTTGTAATTACCTGGAATTGAATGAATTACACATTACTTATAGCAGTGGTTCTCAAAAGTGGGGTCCAGGGTTACTTGAGGGGGTTCCAGGGGGTCCCCTAGCTGCTAAATGATTGTTAGTTAGGATCTAAAATAGACCAGGGTTTCTCAAAGCAGGTGCAGGGTGCAGGTGGGTGCCACAGAGGACACTTTGATGAATGTTTGGAATTTACCAATATCACTAATACAATTATTTATAGCCTTGTTTAAATGTCAAGTACAACGCTATTTTCAATCAGTTTTAAACTGATATTCTCCTCCTGGGAAAGATTTAAATATTTACATAATATGGCATAAATGTAATGTGCTATTATTATAGAATAGAATAGAATATAGAATATGGTCCCGCGCCTTCGGGACGTTTTTTGTCGCGTACATTTGCACATACGTGAGATTTATCTCTGCATTTCACCCATCCTATAACAACTAGGAGCAGTGAGCAGCCATACATAGGCGCTCGGGGAGCAATTTTGGGTTAAGGTCTTGCTCAGGGACACATTGACACATTGCTGCCTGACCGGGAATCGAACCAGGGACAACCAGGGGAACTGGTTCCCCAGGCAGGCTCCCTAACCACTCAGCTATGGTCACCCCTATTATTATGTTCAAGGTTGTACAATATTGTTAGGTCTTTTGTACTGGTACATAAGAGTAAAACGTATTCTTTTTTCAGCTTCCTTACAGACAATGCAGTGGTATATATAAAATAAAGCAGAACAACAAAAACAACACATCTAAAGATAAAATAATAAGTAGCCTAATAATGAGTCTGACTTAGCCATAAATTATAACTACCAGGAGAAGATGCTAATAATTATGCGGACGTTTTGTCTCTCAAAACGTCCGCATATTAGCATCTTCTCCTGGTAGTTATAATTTATGGCTAATAATGACTTAGGAAGAAAGAGAGTGCAAATGCAAAAGAGCAAAGAGAATGAAAAAAAAAGCATCCTCAGCTGTGCATGTGCATAGTTTGGTGTATTTTATACACCAATGGCATTATTTTCCCGTAGTAGCTACTGTAGGCCTACTTTAACTATTGTAAACAACTATTTGTAAAGATAAGCATTGAGCCCCCAAAAGTTTGAGAACCACTGAAATGAAATAGACCCTGAACAGTTCTATACATAAATTCGAAGGTTTTCCAAAAACAAGCGCTCATCATCCTAGGAAATAGGGGTACAGTGCAAATGGAACCAAATGGACCATAGAGCATAGCCACAAATTGCAACACTAGATTTTTTTTATAATCGGAGGATTCATCCGATTATAAAAAAAAAGCTAGTGTTGCAATTTGCGGCTAGGTCTACCAAACTAGTTGAAATTAAAAGCTTTGAGAATCACCGACATTTTTTTTATTACGTTTCAGTTTACATCACCAGCGTTATCTCTTCGGGGTTACAGTAGAGATATGAGGGTGTTTGAAAATAAATCAATATCAATAGTAGTGATTAATTTCCGATACCACAGAGACAGAGGGTTGCTGATCTATGAATGACACTGACAGACAGTTATCGGGTGAACAGATCAGGCTAACCAGGCAGCCAACTCGTCAGAAGTCTGTCTAGAATTAACAATGATCTTACCCCGGCACACCGAAAGGATTGTTGCGTGCACGATTATGTCATAAACTGTGACAGTTCAGTGTAATACATGCCGAAACAACGTTAAAACCATGGTTAGAACAAAACACATGTGAACAGTGATCAACTCACGTTGTTTTCCCTACCCCGGAAGTTGCTGCTGCTGCTGCTTCACGGAGACGTTTTCCACGCCCACCGGTACGTAAAACGTCACATAGCAACGAGGACGCTCCTCGGTTGTTAGGATACCCAGAGAGGCAGCAGTAGCATCAGCTGCAGTCAGATACCGTGGTGGGAAAAGTACCCCACATATTGAGTAAAAGTATTGGTATCAAAATGTACTTATATTACGAAAAGTAAAAGTACTCATTATGCAGATGTCTTATTTGAAGTTTTCAAATCTTTTGAAAAAAGCAGATCTACAAGCTCACAATGCATCGCGTCACATCGCAACACATTGCGAAATGGACGAAATGTATAGGGTTGAAGTGGTTAATGTATGTTTTGTAATAATAATCCAAAGCTACAAAGTAATTAGTAACGTTTTCCGATAAATAATTAAAGTGGAGGAAAAGTAGGCTACAACTACAAGTTAACTCAGTTTAACTGAGGCAAGTCAAGTTAGACTACTGTAACGAAATTTACATTTTGGTTACAGTTACACTCTCAGAGTTACAAATGGATACATTGACACACAATGACACAGCACGATTGTATTGTGTAGCCTACTTTGGATTCAACAAGATTTCCATCGGCCAGTGATGTATATCGGACCAGTTAGCCTACCCATATATGGAGACCCCTGGTACCCATGGATATTCACAGATATGGGCTTAATATTGATGACATCAGGGATCTCCATATGGGCATTGATAGGTATTTTGTTATGGTTCATATCATCTTTTTATCAATACATATTGTTGACCACTTGACCCTAAAGACACAGTGACTGTGTCCCGTTATACTCATATAAGGTCATGTACACTACAGTACCCACAAGGTCTCCGTCTGGTAGAAATCAGACCTTATCAACTGCCTGGAGCCTGTACCGAAAACAATGAGAATTGTTTTGGTTTATAAGGCTCAGTGTCATCCAGACACCAGCAAGGACATCTCTCCTCCCAGGAACCCTGTATATGGACTCTTTGTCTTGTGTTGAAACGTCATCCATTGACTGATGAAATGACCATACTTATACTCATGTCAAAACATAATTTGTCAGAGAGAGCACGAACCATTGATTATTCTGTACTGTACCTGTCTTGAATACTCTCTCTCCATAGTAAACATTCCATTCTCACTCTGAATCACTCTCCTGTCTTATTTCTGTGTGATGGATTATTGTATCTCATATGGGAATAAGAAGGTGTTGTTGTTTACAAATAATATATCAATCAAAATGGTCCTACGTCGCCGCATACAGATGTAATCTTGACCGACCGATGGATGGACAAGTGACCGTGGGTGCACTTTCTCTCCCCCGGTGGGTCGGTGTTACAACACGTATAAAAGAACCAGCTGTGAGTTTGGAAGTTTACTGTGTTTTCAGACAAGGTTATTATTTTGACAACAGTACAATTTATTTGATAACATTCCCTGCTTGGACATCCGCCACTGGACCGCTGGACACATGGTTTTCTGATTGCATGCTCCACGGTCCGAGGACGGATCTTTATGCACCACTGGTGACCGGAATAATATTTTAAGATAAGTATACTGTTTTCTTCAGTTATCTGTGCGCGATGAGTCGCTTCTCAGTTTGAATTATTGTTTTGATTTTTGATATTTCAGGGAGTCGGACAAGGCTAAATAATGTTTTAGTATCGCTCAGTCTATTTTACCTTCACTTGTTTTAACACATAAATTGCTCGGACACATCCTATCATAGGCTATTGTCTGTGCCAGCCCAACATAGGGGAAATACAGTAGGACCAGATTTATAACATTCTTTTAAATTATAACATTTACGTGTCGTGTCTTTGAATTTTGAATTAATAATTGTGGGCTCGCCTATAAGGCGAGCACACTTTAGATATTGTCATTATTGTGGGCTCGCCTATAAGGCGAGCACACTTTAGATATTGTCATTTTGGGCTCGCCAGTACCTGGCGAGCACACTTTAGATATTGTCATTATTGTGGGCTCGCCTATAGGCGAGCACACTTTAGTTCTTGTCATTATTTATCTATCATGCATACTGTAGACGGGAACTTCGGTTCCGTTCTACTCCTACATACTTAGTGAGAAAATGAAAATAAAAACATCAATGTGTTCAGTTTACAGTGGCGAAGTGTGCTATTATTTTCTATAGCAATCGGCCAAATGGTGGCGCTGTAGGAAGCCTTCGAAAGTGCGATCTTTGAACAGGTATAGCTCATGCTGTGTTATGCATACAGCCATGAAACCTGTATACACTTATGCGTCTCCTCATGCCGAACAACTTTTACCCTCTAACTTTTGACCTCTGACCTTTAGGTCTCCCACAATTCGGAATTATATGAAAAACAGTAAAAATCTATCTCCTCCTGGGTTTTTTTCGTTACGCGCACGAAACTTTTTTTTACATGAACTTTGGACCAATACGGTCAGATTTATCTCGGCGGATTTCTTTTAAAGTGAAATATAATTTTTTAATAATTCAATGTATATTGCGGTTTTATGCAAATTATTCTTCGGCCTCTAAATCATACATGCAAAGTTACACGTTCATGGCATTTGGCAAAGATGTAGAGGGTTAGTCAAAGTATCACTGAAACCAATTTTATTCCAATCGGCCAAAGGGGGGCGCTATACGAAGCGTTTGAAATTTCAAACTTCAAACGGGCATAAGTCATGACTCGTTTCGTTTGAAGTCATGCAACTTGCTTACACGCGTGCTTTGACTCGAGCGGAAGACATCTGTGTCATTGTTAAGTAAGCGCCGCCCTTCGATTTTCCGCCATTTTGAGCAGTTTGTAAAACGCGTAAACCCGCTTTTATTCTGGAATTTTCGCTCCACGTGCACAAAACTTTTTTTACGTGAACTTTGGACCGATATCTAAAGATCTGTCAGATCGGATTTCTTTAAAATGTAAACATGCTTTTTTAATAATTCAATGAATATTGCAGTTTTATGCAAATTATTCTTCTGCCTCTAAATCATCTTGCAAGCACATTCCCAATAGGTCAAGGAACAGATACCACCCTTCTCACATTGGCCTGTTATAGCGCCACCAGCAGGTCAACTTTTGCACAACACATTTTTGGAACAAAATGGACCAATCTTTGACGTCAGTAACGTCAAAGAGAGCACTGCCTGCGATCTTGACATTGTGTACTTTTATAGCCATTGTTTTCTGGCTTGAAGCGAGCCCACAATTGTTTCGAAGGAACAATATTTTCTAGTTTATTGTGGGCTCGCCAGTACCTGGCGAGCACACTTTAGATATTGTCATTATTGTGGGCTCGCCTATAAGGCGAGCACACTTTAGATATTGTCATTATTTATTTATTTATCTATCAGGCAGGCATATCAAGTATCAAAAAACTTCGGTTCCTTTCTACTCCTACATACTTAGTGAGAAAATGAAAATAAAAACATCAATGTGTTCAGTTTACAGTGGCGAAGTGTGCTATTACTTTTTACAGCAATCGGCCAAATGGTGGCGCTGTAGGAAGCCTTCGAAAGTGCGAACTTTGAACAGGTATAGCTCATGCTGTGTTTGAGGTACAGGCATGAAACCTGTATACACGTATGCGTCTCCTCATGCCGAACAACTTTTAGCCTCTGACTTTTGACCTCTGACCTTTAGATCTCCCACAATTCGGAATTATATGAAAAACAGTAAAAATCTATCTCCTCCTGGGTTTTTTTCGATACGCGCACGAAACTTTTTTCACATGAACTTTGGACCAATACGGTCAGATTTATCTCGGCGGATTTCTTTTAAAGTGAAATATCATTTTTTAATAATTCAATAAATATTGCGGTTTTATGCAAATTATTCTTCTGCCTCTAAATCATGCATGCAAAGTTACACGTTCATGGCATTTGGCAAAGATGTGGAGGGTTAGTCAAAGTATCACTGAAACCAATTTTATTCCAATCGGCCAAAGGGGGGCGCTATACGAAGCGTTTGAAAATTCAAACTTCAAACGGGCATAAGTCATGACTCGTTTCGTTTGAAGACATGCAACTTGTTACACGCGTGCTTTGACTCAAGCGGAAGACATCTGTGTCGTTGTTAAGTAAGCTCCGCCCTTCGATTTTCCGCCACTTTGAGCAGTTTGTAAAACGCGTAAACCCGCTTTTATTCTGGAATTTTCGCGTCACGTGCACAAAACATTTTTTTACATGAACTTTGGACCGATATCTAAAGATCTGTCAGATCGGATTTCTTTAACATTGAAACATGCTTTTTTAAATAATTCAAACAATATTGCATTTTTATGCAAATTATTCTTCTGCCTCTAAAACATACAAGCAAAGTCACATTTTCATGACAAAATAGTGTAGAGGGTTAGTTCAAATATCACTGAAACCAATCTTACCCCAAATGGCCAAAGGGGGGCGCTATATAATTTTGAGCAGTTTGTAAAACGCTTAAACCCGTTTTTATTCTAGGATTTTTTTTGCAATTTGCATGAAACATTCTACACGCAATCTAAGGACCTTTATCTAACATGCCTATGAAGTGCACACAAAAAATTATAAAATAATAATAATAAATATAGCTGCAAGCAGCGATAAAGTGTCCAAAGCCAAAAACACCTCAAATCATGAACACAGCCTGGGATGTGCGTGAAATCTTGCAAGCACATTCCCAATAGGTCAAGGAACAGATACCAACCTTCTCACATTGGCCTGTTATAGCGCCACCAGCGGGTCAACTTTTGCACAACACATTTTTGGAACAAAATGGACCAATCTTTGACGTCAGTAACGTCAAAGAGAGCACTGCCTGCGATCTTGACATTTTGTGCTTTTATAGCCATTGTTTTCCGGCTTGAAGCGAGCCCACAATTGTTTCGAAGGAACAATATTTTTCTAGTTTATCTATCAGGCAGGCAGTCATATCAAGTATCAAAAAACTTCGGTTCCTTTCTACTCCTACATACTTAGTGAGAAAATGAAAATAAAAACATCAATGTGTTCAGTTTACAGTGGCGAAGTGTGCTATTACTTTTTACAGCAATCGGCCAAATGGTGGCGCTGTAGGAAGCCTTCGAAAGTGCGAACTTTGAACAGGTATAGCTCATGCTGTGTTTGAGGTACAGGCATGAAACCTGTATACACGTATGTGTCTCCTCATGCCGAACAACTTTTAGCCTCTGACTTTTGACCTCTGACCTTTAGATCTCCCACAATTCGGAATTATATGAAAAACAGTAAAAATCTATCTCCTCCTGGGTTTTTTTCGATACGCGCACAAAACTTTTTTCACATGAACTTTGGACCAATACGGTCAAACTAATCTCGGCGGATTTCTTTTAAAGTGAAATATAATTTTTTAATAATTCAATAAATATTGCAGTTTTATGCAAATTATTCTTCGGCCTCTAAATCATACATGCAAAGTTACACGTTCATGGCATTTGGCAAAGATGTAGAGGGTTAGTCAAGGTATCACTGAAACCAATTTTATTCCAATCGGCCAAAGGGGGGCGCTATACGAAGCGTCTGAAAATTCAAACTTCAAACGGGCATAAGTCATGACTCGTTTCGTTTGAAGACATGCAACTTGTTACACGCGTGCTTTGACTCAAGCGGAAGACATCTGTGTCGTTGTTAAGTAAGCTCCGCCCTTCGATTTTCCGCCACTTTGAGCAGTTTGTAAAACGCGTAAACCCGCTTTTATTCTGGAATTTTCGCGTCACGTGCACAAAACTTTTTTTACGTGAACTTTGGACCGATATCTAAAGATCTGTCAGATCGGATTTCTTTAACATTGAAACATGCTTTTTTAAATAATTCAAACAATATTGCATTTTTATGCAAATTATTCTTCTGCCTCTAAAACATACATGCAAAGTCACATTTTCATGACAAAATAGTGTAGAGGGTTAGTTCAAATATCACTGAAACCAATCTTACCCCAAATGGCCAAAGGGGGGCGCTATATAATTTTGAGCAGTTTGTAAAACGCTTAAACCCGTTTTTATTCTAGGATTTTTTTTTGCAATTTGCATGAAACATTCTACACGCAATCTAAGGACCTTTATCTAACATGCCTATGAAGTGCACACAAAAAAATTATAAAATAATAATAATAAATATAGCTGCAAGCAGCGATAAAGTGGCCAAAGCCAAAAACACCTCAAATCATGAACACAGCCTGGGATGTGCGTGAAATCTTGCAAGCACATTCCCAATAGGTCAAGGAACAGATACCAACCTTCTCACATTGGCCTGTTATAGCGCCACCAGCGGGTCAACTTTTGCACAACACATTTTTGGAACAAAATGGACCAATCTTTGACGTCAGTAACGTCAAAGAGAGCACTGCCTGCGATCTTGACATTTTGTGCTTTTATAGCCATTGTTTTCTGGCTTGAAGCGAGCCCACAATTGTTTCGAAGGAACAATATTTTTCTAGTTTATTTATCTAGTAAGTAGACGGGATTTTCGGTTCCTTTCTACTCCTACATACTTAGTGAGAAAATGAAAATAAAAACATCAATGTGTTCAGTTTACAGTGGCGAAGTGTGCTATCATTTTCTATAGCAATCGGCCAAATGGTGGCGCTGTAGGAAGCCTTCGAAAGTGCGATCTTTGAACAGGTATAGCTCATGCTGTGTTTTAGGTACAGCCATGAAACCTGTATACACGTATGCGTCTCCTCATGCCGAACAACTTTTACCCTCTAACTTTTGACCTCTGACCTTTAGGTCTCCCACAATTCGGAATTATATGAAAAACAGTAAAAATCTATCTCCTCCTGGGTTTTTTTTGTTACGCGCACAAAACTTTTTTCACATGAACTTTGGACCAATACGGTCAGATTCATCTCGGTGGATTTCTTTTAAAGTGAAATATCATTTTTTAATAATTCAATCAATATTGCGGTTTTATGCAAATTATTCTTCGGCCTCTAAATCATACATGCAAAGTTACACGTTCATGGCATTTGGCAAAGATGTGGAGGGTTAGTCAAAGTATCACTGAAACCAATTTTATTCCAATCGGCCAAAGGGGGGCGCTATACGAAGCGTTTGAAAATTCAAACTTCAAACGGGCATAAGTCATGACTCGTTTCATTTGAAGACATGCAACTTGTTACACGCGTGCTTTGACTCAAGCGGAAGACATCTGTGTCGTTGTTAAGTAAGCTCCGCCCTTCGATTTTCCGCCATTTTGAGCAGTTTGTAAAACACGTAAACCCGCTTTTATTCTGGAATTTTCGCTCCACGTGCACAAAACTTTTTTTATGTGAACTTTGGACCGATATCTAAAGATCTGTCAGATCGGATTTCTTTAAAATTGAAACATGCTTTTTTAAATAAATTCAATGAATATTGCAGTTTTATGCAAATTATTCTTCTGCCTCTAAAACATACATGCAAAGTCAAATTTTCATGATGAAATACTGTAGAGGGTTAGTCCAAGTTTCACTAAAACCAATCTTACCCCAATTGGCCAAAGGGGGCACTATATCATTTTGAGCAGTTTGTGATACGCTTAAACCCGTTTTTATTCTAGGATTTTTTTTGCAATTTGCATGAAACATTCTACACGCAATCTAAGGACCTTTATCTAACATGCCTATGAAGTGCACACAAAAAAATTATAAAATAATAATAATAAATATAGCTGCAAGCAGCGATAAAGTGTCCAAAGCCAAAAACACCTCAAATCATGAACACAGCCTGGGATGTGCGTGAAATCTTGCAAGCACATTCCCAATAGGTCAAGGAACAGATACCAACCTTCTCACATTGGCCTGTTATAGCGCCACCAGCGGGTCAACTTTTGCACAACACATTTTTGGAACAAAATGGACAAACTTTGATGTCAGTAACGTCAAAGAGAGCACTGCCTGCGATCTTGACATTTTGTGCTTTTATAGCCATTGTTTTCTGGCTTGAAGCGAGCCCACAATTGTTTCGAAGGAACAATATTTTTCTAGTTGTGGGCTCGCCTGGAAGGCGAGCACACGTATGTTATCTTCATTATTTATCTATCAGTCAGTCAGTATCCTCAAAACTTTGGCGCGATTCATCTCTTAAACGCTTACACCTTTCAACACCATTCAAATTTTTATGTGTTCAGCTTACTGAGGACACGTGTGCTTGTATTTTTGGTTTTGAAATGTTTTGTAGTATAAATATAAAAAAATAAAAATGTTTAACTTTAAGCACCCAATGCATTTCCAATGGGTTTAGTGAGTGGAGAGAAGGATAATAGACCCATGTTTATGTTAAGGCGCTGTGGCTGCAGTGTTCACACTTCAGATATGCTATCTATATCATTGCGTTCACACAGGTCTGCTCTCTGATTTGATCCAAATGTCTAAGCTGTGTGATGTATAAAACTATAGTTATAGTTAAAACTATAAATAAATGTCCCTCTCCACTCTACTGATTACACAGCTGTGATCAAGAATCAAGTCCGGGCGATGGGATGTAAATCCCATAGCCATATATCCTAGAGCCCGCAGGGACAGTCAGCCATATTAGTGGTTGTTGTTGGTTGTCAGGGAGATATCAAAACCAATGCATTTCCAAGTCAGATCCACAAACACAATAAAAGCCATGCTCCACTCCTCAGTCTGGAGTGGCCACATAGAAGAACGCCTTGGTTATAGACATAGTGGAGGACAGATGTGATCTGGGATTGTTAGCCTACAGTATATGCACTCAATATACTCCACTACAGTTGGAGTCCATTTGACAGTTGCTGGTTCCCAAACACAGAATCAAAAATGTAGATCTAGAACACATAGAATATGTACAGTACAGTAAGGTTCAGTAGAGTACAGTAAAAGTACAGTAAGGTTCAGTAGAGTACAGTAAAGTACAGTAAGGTACAGAAAGGTACAGTACAGAAAGGTACAGTAGAGTACAGTACAGTAAGGTACAGTAAAGTACAATACAGTACAGTAAGGTACAGTAGAGTACAGTACAGTAGAGTACAGTAAAGTACAGTATAGTAAGGTACAGTAGAGTACAGTACAGTAAGGTACAGTACGGCACAGTAGAGTACAGTACAGTATAGTACAGTAAGGTACAGTAGAGTACAGTAAAGTACAGTACAGTAAGGTACAGTACAGTAAGGTACAGTACAGTAAGGTACAGTAGAGTACAGTAAAGTACAGTAAGGTACAGTACAGTAGAGTAGAGTAAAGTACAGTACAGTAAGGTACAGTAAGTTACAGTAGAGTACAGTAAAGTACAGTAAGGTACAGCAGAGTACAGTAAAGTACAGTACTGTAAGGTACAGTACAGTACAGTAGTGTACAGTAAAGTACAGTAAAGTACAGTAACGTACAGCACAGTAAGGTACAGCAAGATACAGTAGTGTACAGTAAAGTACAGTACAGTAAAGTACAATACAGTACAGTAAGGTACAGTAGAGTACAGTAAAGTACAGTAGAGTACAGTAAGGTACAGTAGAGTACAGTAAAGTACAGTATAGTAAGGTACAGTAGAGTACAGTACAGTAAGTTACAGTACGGCATAGTAGAGTACAGTACAGTATAGTACAGTAAGGTACAGTAGAGTACAGTTAAGTACAGTACAGTAAGGTACAGTACAGTAAGGTACAGTACAGTACAGTAAGGTACAGTAGAGTACAGTAAAGTACAGTACAGTAAGGTACAGTAGAGTACAGTAAAGTACAGTAAGTTACAGTAGAGTACAGTAAAGTACAGTAAGGTAAAGTACAGTAGAGTACAGTAAAGTACAGTAAGTTACAGTACAGTACAGTACAGTACAGTAAGGTGCAGTACAGTATAGTAAGGTACAGTACAATACTGTAGGGTACTGTACCTTACAGTACCTTAAAGTATCCTATTTGTTGGGTTGGAATCGAGCCCACACTGTTTCGAAGGAACAGTATTTCTAGTTATTTCTATACTAGGCAGTCAGTGCAAGTATCAAAAAACTTCGGTTCCTTTCTACTCCTACATACTTAGTGAGAAAATGAAAATAAAAACATCAATGTGTTCAGTTTACAGTGGCGAAGTGTGCTATTATTTTCTATAGCAATCGGCCAAATGGTGGCGCTGTAGGAAGCCTTCGAAAGTGCAAACTTTGAACAGGTATAGCTCATGCTGTGTTTGAGGTACAGGCATGAAACCTGTATACACGTATGCGTCTCCTCATGCCGAACAACTTTTACCCTCTAACTTTTGACCTCTGACCTTTAGGTCTCCCACAATTTGGAATTATATGAAAAACAGTAAAAATCTATCTCCTCCTGGGTTTTTTTTGTTACGCGCACGAAACTTTTTTTACATGAACTTTGGACCAATACGGTCAGATTTATCTCGGCGGATTTCTTTTAAAGTGAAATATAATTTTTTAATAACTCAATGTATATTGCGGTTTTATGCAAATTATTCTTCGGCCTCTAAATCATACATGCAAAGTTACACGTTCATGGCATTTGGCAAAGATGTAGAGGGTTAGTCAAAGTATCACTGAAACCAATTTTATTCCAATCGGCCAAAGGGGGGCGCTATACGAAGCGTTTGAAAATTCAAACTTCAAACGGGCATAAGTCATGACTCGTTTCGTTTGAAGTCATGCAACTTGCTTACACGCGTGCTTTGACTCGAGCGGAAGACATCTGTGTCTTTGTTAAGTAAGCTCCGCCCTTAGATTTCCCGCCATTTTGAGCAGTTTGTGAAACGCTTAAACCCGCTTTTATTCTGGAATGTTCGCGTCACGTGCACAAAACTTTTTTTATGTGAACTTCGGACCGATATCTAAAGATCTGTCAGATCGGATTTTTTTAAAATTGAAACATGCTTTTTTAATAAATTCAATGAATATTGCAGTTTTATGCAAATTATTCTTCTGCCTCTAAATCATGTATGCAAAGTAACATGTTCATGGCATTTGGCAAAGATGTAGAGTGTTATTCCAAATATCACTAAAACCAATTTTACCCCAATTGGCCAAAGGGGGGCGCTATATCATTTTGAGCAGTTTGTGAAACGCTTAAACCCGTTAAGATTTTTTTTGCAATTTGCATGAAACATTCTACACACAATCTAAGGACCATTATCTAATATGCCTATGAAGTGCACACACACACAAATAATAATAATAATAATAAATATAGCTGCAAGCAGCCATAAAGTGGCCAAGGCCAAAAACACATCAAATCATGAACACAGCCTGCAATGTGCGTGAAATCTTGCAAGCACATTACCAATAGGTCAAAGAACAGATACCACCCTTCTCACATTAGCCTGTTATAGCGCCACCAGCGGGTCAACTTTTGCACAACACATTTTTGGAACAAAATGGACCAATCTTTGACGTCAGTAACGTCAAAGAGATCACTGCCTGCGATCTTGACATTTTGTACTTTTATAGCCATTGTTTTCTGGCTTGAAGCGAGCCCACAATTGTTTCGAAGGAACAATATTTTCTAGTTTATCTATCAGGCAGGCAATCAGTAGACGGGATCTTCGGTTCCTTTCTACTCCTACATACTTAGTGAGAAAATGAAAATAAAAACATCAATGTGTTCAGCTTACAGTGGCGAAGTGTGCTATTATTTATTATAGCAATCGGCCAAATGGTGGCGCTGTAGGAAGCCTTCGAAAGTGCGATCTTTGAACAGGTATAGCTCATGCTGTGTTATACATACAGCCATGAAACCTGTATACACATATGCGTCTCCTCATGCCGAACAACTTTTACCCTCTAACTTTTGACCTCTGACCTTTAGATCCCTCACAATTCGGAATTATATGAAAAACAGTAAAAATCTATCTCCTCCTGGGATTTTCGCGATACGCGCATGAAACTTTTTTCACATGAACTTTGGACCAATACGGTCAAACTAATCTCGGCGGATTTCTTTTAAAGTGAAATATAATTTTTTAATACTTCAATCAATATTGCGGTTTTATGCAAATTATTCTTCGGCCTCTAAATCATACATGCAAAGTTACACATTCATGGCATTTGGCAAAGATGTGGAGGGTTAGTCAAAGTATCACTGAAACCAATTTTATTCCAATCGGCCAAAGGGGGGCGCTATACGAAGCGTCTGAAAATTCAAACTTCAAACGGGCATAAGTCATGACTCGTTTCGTTTGAAGACATGCAACTTGTTACACGCGTGCTTTGACTCAAGCGGAAGACATCTGTGTCGTTGTTAAGTAAGCTCCGCCCTTCGATTTTCCGCAATTTTGAGCAGTTTGTAAAACGCGTAAACCCGCTTTTATTCTGGAATTTTCGCGTCACGTGCACAAAACTTTTTTTACGTGAACTTTGGACCGATATCTAAAGATCTGTCAGATCGGATTTCTTTAACATTGAAACATGCTTTTTTAAATAATTCAAACAATATTGCATTTTTATGCAAATTATTCTTCTGCCTCTAAAACATCCATGCAAAGTCACATTTTCATGACAAAATAGTGTAGGGGGTTAGTTCAAATATCACTGAAACCAATCTTACCCCAAATGGCCAAAGGGGGGCGCTATATCATTTTGAGCAGTTTGTAAAACGCTTAAACCCGTTTTTATTCTAGGTTTCTTTTTGCAATTTGCATGAAACATTCTACACGCAATCTAAGGACCTTTATCTAACATGCCTATGAAGTGCACACAAAAAAAATTATAAAATAATAATAATAAATATAGCTGCAAGCAGCGATAAAGTGTCCAAAGCCAAAAACACCTCAAATCATGAACACAGCCTGGGATGTGCGTGAAATCTTGCAAGCACATTCCCAATAGGTCAAGGAACAGATACCAACCTTCTCACATTGGCCTGTTATAGCGCCACCAGCGGGTCAACTTTTGCACAACACATTTTTGGAACAAAATGGACCAATCTTTGACGTCAGTAACGTCAAAGAGAGCACTGCCTGCGATCTTGACATGTTGTGCTTTTATAGCCATTGTTTTCTGGCTTGAAGCGAGCCCACAATTGTTTCGAAGGAACAATATTTTACTAGTGAATTATTGTTCTCCCCGTCGGAGTCAGATAACTCCTAATTATGTTTTGGTTTGACACGCGTCGTAAATTAACCCTTATCTGCGTTTGGATAACAGTAGATGGTCATTTTATCGGTCGTTTATTCTGTACCTTTTTGTTGTCTTTTTGTTGTTTGTCGCTTTTTGTTACATGTTTTGAGGACATAGCAGCCGTTTGGCCGCGGAGAATGCTTGTCCAAGTTGGGTTTGTATCAGTACGAGACTTCAATATAGATTTCATTTTATGCTCCAGAACGGCTGTTTCAAGACGTTCTGACGGAAATCTTTTTATTTGGGGCCAGAACATATTTTGTTCTGAAGGAATGTCTCTTCGGCCAGTACGATAACCCAATACGGCTGATTAGAGCCACTTAATCACATAAGAAATAGCGTGGTTATTTTAATTGGTAGATTTCCTTTATGTTCCAGAACAGAACGTTCTGACGGAAATCTTCATGCTTTACGCTTACATGTCTTCGTTTTCGTCTCAGTCTTATTTTATTTTCTTTTTTAATTTCCGTCTCAGGCCAGCTGAGTCTGTTTTGGTACCGAATTTGCTCCGTTTACTCTACGCCTCCTCACTCCCCCGCTTGCCCTCGCGAAGCAGAGTGGGGGAGTCAGAGGCAATATGTTATTTCTTAGACCGTATTTTGACCATTTCTGTTCTGGTGAAATAATTGGCTTGAATGCCTCTAATAATATTTAAATGTTTATAATGTATCTGACAAGTTAAGTTAAGACAGAACTAAAATGACTCCTTCTCCACTTTCAAGGTGTGGACCCGATTGAACCTGCTGTCGGTGGATCCCTATAGGACTCTTTTCTCCCCACCATGGCATGTGAGCTCACTGTTTTATTATAAATGTCACTCAAATTGGGAAAGGGGCAAGCCGACAGCAGAGCCAACCAGGACACCACCCAGGTAGCCTAACAACTCACACACTGTCAGACTAGGTTAATATGGCCCAGGAAGTTAAAGGCTCAGAGAAAAAAAAAAAAACTTGCATAAGTTAAATCGTATTTTTTTATCCATGATTTAACCTTGTCCATGAGGCCCCTGTGTCCTAAATAATGTGTTCCAAATTCCGTTGTTTCCTCGTTCCGGTTTGCCTTACACATTACTTTTTATCTGCGGCCCGGTTAAAAACAACCATTAAATCGGTTGTGTTATTCTTTTTAAGTCTTTAAAGTTCCAAGGTGGTTTTCTACACCTTTACTTTCTAAATCTATTTCTCAGTTTTGATTATAGGCTATTCATGCCTTTTTGCACTGTAAATCACAGAGGTGTCCAGTACTTAAAGATTAATACCTGCTGTCTTGAGAGTCTAGCTAGCTCTTAACACAGCTGCAGTTTTATTGTTTAATGTTGTTTTTAGTCTATTGTTTTCGTCGCTTTTTGAAGACCTCACAGCCGTTGGTCCGGAACTGTGGGTCTTACGTTGGCAGCACAAAACTTCATTTTATTAAGATTTGCATTCATCCTGAAGTTAGTCAAGTCTCCTGAGTTGCACTCCAACAGAAGTTGTTCTTACTCCTTCTGTTGTGAATTAAGTCAAGTCAGGATTTCACCGCCAGACCAGCATTGTGTTTCCTGGTTCTGTAGGAAGTTTTGGCCAGTGCATAAGACCGACACAGCTGGTTTTCAGCTATCTTATTTAACCAGATTACTGAGAGAAGTTATGGTTATGTTATGCTTACATGTCTTTGTTTTAGTCTTATTATTATTTTTAATTCCATCTCAGGCCAGCTGAGGTGTTGAGAACTAAGAAGCCCCCTTCTGAATGATGACCTCTAAACTGACTGACCCATGTGTGTAAATGTATGAGAAATTGTCTACATGGATACATGTAGCCTACTGTATGTATGTGTGTTTTAATCCTATTTTTCTCCCCTGGTGATAACCTTGTGAAAGAAAAGGGAAAAATCAAACCCAGTATGAACATGAGCAGTGGTGCATGTGTGTGTGTTCGGCCGTGCAGTACTGTACGGTATGTGTGAGTCGCTGGCTCGCATTTAGGCTTGCTGCTTACGCTTGCTGCTTGCGCTAGCTCTGCCTATGTTTTATTTTATTTGGAGAAACTGTGGGGATCGTTATAAACTTCAAGTGACTTGTTACATACTGTTTCTCTATCTCTCTCTCAAAATGGGTCTTACTCTGTTGTGTGAATCTGTTTCTATGTGTTTCTCCTAAAAGTGATGTTTGCCACTCTATGTTCCTTAATAACACATCCTGGTATTCTAACATTGTGATTCCGACAGCCTTGACACTGCAACAAGTGTCTGATATTTCACTGGTAAACCATATTTCAGTAAACAATCTTTATCCTCATGGGGTGAAGGCAAGAGCTGTCAACAACAAGATTCACCATCATGTCAACAACTCAGTTGTGTTCTGTCCACTGATTAAGGTCAACCCAGCCCATGAGGTGACCACTTGACATGATATTACATCATGTCTTACAGTAACTATATAAATTCATGTCAACTGTTCATTTCATTTTGTTTTGTTTTTCCAGGTTTATGACAGGTTTATTTATTTTGGTTGGACTGGACGGATTTGACCTCATGTTTTATTTACATTTGATTTTGTCCGTTTTTCTCTGTCCTCCTGTCTTGTTGAGAAAGGGGCACCATGTCCGGTGGAGCCGTTCATTTTGTTTTTTGCTTCCCTAGGGGCTGGTGTCCATTTAATTATATTTTATTTATTTTGTTATTATTATCTTTTATTTTTATTTAAACCTTCTGTCTGTGTTCTGATGTCAAAGGGGCCCTGTTTATACGGTGCCTTTGTTACAGAAGAGGCTCGGACACTTTACTCCCTCTCTGCCTCTGCGTGCGTGAGCGTGCGTGTGACTGTGTGCCATGGCCATGGGTTTTATGTGTGAGAAAGTGTTCGATGTTTTTGTTCTCCTATCTTTCATTTTCATCAACATTCCCTTTGTTTTGACCTGATTCTGTACACTAAGAATTAACAACCTTCAATGTCTTGTCATCCCACTCCTGAGGAGGACGGCCAATTCCTCTTTGGGGCGTCTTACTGATTTTAAGTCATTTTTAATTTGTTTTGAAGGTTTTGAGAATAATTGAAGAACTGTGAACAGATTGTAAATCTGTAGTTTGAAAATGTATTTTTATTTTTATTATTTTAACCATTTAGCCCCAAACATCAACAACATCATTTTTGACACACCTTGTGTCAAGAGGGGGAAGTATGCTTGATTGTTTGGAATATGCTTTGAATGTTACTGTATGCTTATGCTTTGATTTTCATTGTTTAACGTTTAATTTTGATTTTGAAACTTTTGATTTTAAAACTTTGTATGTTTTGAGTATGTTTGTGTTGTGTGCATTAATCCTTCTGCCCAACACAAACAGACTATCAGAACGGCTTACAGCCACTCAACACCTATAAGGGCTAACCATGACAACACCACAGTGGAGACAAAGAGACAGAGGGCGGAGAGTAAAAGGGGCACCACCAACAGACGATGGGCCACCAGTGCATGAGCCAATCAACCGCAGGACCAGAGCTATGCTCTGGTTGTCGGTGGGTAACGGAAATGCACTGTGAAGAAAAACATTTAGGTGGAGAAATTATGATTGTAAATTGTTGAAATACAAGTGACCTGCCGCCAAGCCCTGTCATCCTCTAGGCCCGATGGACGCCAGGCGGAGCCAAGGAACCACCAGAGGCCAGAGGGCAGTGCGAACGCGCCATCATCACAGCGGGGGGCTATTGCAGCCTCCCGGGCCTGTGAGTATTCTGAAATCGCACTGTCGAAGAATTAAGCCGCTATAATTATGACTGAAGAATCCATTGTATCGATATTAGTGAACTGCCGCAAGCTTCTGTCCATAGGAGCTGTCTGAAACCCACCTAAAGAACCCACTTCCACTCTTCGACCCGTCTCCGCCCTTCTACAACCCATCTCCGACCCGTCTCCGCCCATCTACAACCCATCTCCGACCCGTCTCCGCCCATCTACAACCCATCTCCGGCCCATCTCCGACCTCAACTCGATCCCTGGACTTTACTAGCCCTCATCATATCGAGGACTTATGGACTTATGGACGCCTTTTTATTTTTATTCTGTCCTTGTTTTCTTTTGAACAGGTTGCAGGGGAAGACTACAAGGGGTTATTTCATTTATGTGTAAACATGATAACATTTTTGTCATTAATGTCATGTCAACTCTAACCCTAACGATAATTACAGTCCTTTTGCTATTGAAGAAATGTTTTAACCCTAACCCTAACCCTAACCATTTTCATCCCACTGTGTGCCTATTTTGTTTTCTTTTGTTGATCTATTTGATAAAAAGATCAATATTAACCAGCCGGTGGATATTGATAGGTATTTTGTTATGGTTCATATCATCTTTTTATCAATACATATTGTTGACCACTTGACCCTAAAGACACAGTGACTGTGTCCCGTTATACTCATATAAGGTCATGTACACTACAGTACCCACAAGGTCTCCGTCTGGTAGAAATCAGACCTTATCAACTGCCTGGAGCCTGTACCGAAAACAATGAGAATTGTTTTGGTTTATAAGGCTCAGTGTCATCCAGACACCAGCAAGGACATCTCTCCTCCCAGGAACCCTGTATATGGACTCTTTGTCTTGTGTTGAAACGTCATCCATTGACTGATGAAATGACCATACTTATACTCATGTCAAAACATAATTTGTCAGAGAGAGCACGAACCATTGATTATTCTGTACTGTACCTGTCTTGAATACTCTCTCTCCATAGTAAACATTCCATTCTCACTCTGAATCACTCTCCTGTCTTATTTCTGTGTGATGGATTATTGTATCTCATATGGGAATAAGAAGGTGTTGTTGTTTACAAATAATATATCAATCAGGCATAAAAGGAATTGGTTCCCCTGGCATCACAGGGATCTCCATATCTCCATATATGGGCATAACACTAAGGATTCGGTTTCCCTGACATCACAGTGATGTGATGTCAGAGCGTGATGTCAGAGCGTGATAGTCAATCAACAAAAAAGACAAGCATTACCCTTACAGACAGACAGACAGACAGACAGACAGACAGACAGACAGACAGACAGACAGACAGACAGATACGGTCAAGATGTTCTGGTAAACTGTGACCTGGCAATAATATGTTATTTGTAAAGCACCTTTCATGACATGAAATAGGTCTTGAGCTGAGCTTTAAAGCTACCCAGTGAGCAAAAAGTAGTCTAGATTACGTTTAAAAGACGTCATTTCTGGACGGTCAGAAGACGTACCCTGAAGAGCCAGAATGAAAGTTTTTTATACGTCTTTTCTAGACGTTATATAGACGACATTAAAATACGTGGCAAAGACGTGATTTCCGGACGTCCGTAGACTTACCCTGAAGAGCCAGAATGAACGTTTTTTATACGTCTTTTATAGACGTTGTATAGACGACATTTAAACACGTAATAAAGACGTGATATCTGGACGTCCGGAGACGTACTCAGCAGAGCCAGAATGAAAGGTTTTTATACGTCTTTTCTGGACGTTGTATAGACGTCATTATAATACCTATTATAGACGTGATTTCCAGACGTCTTCTGGCTGTCTATAAAGACCCATTTATAGACGTAATTCCTGGACGTCTTCAGGCTGTCTATATAAAGACGTCCTGAAATATGTCTTTTAAATGTATGGAAATAAAGTCCAAAAAGACTACTTAATTTCTATACATAAGAGACTTAATTTCAGGAGGACTTCTGACTGTCTAAAGATATTAAAGATGTGATTTCAGGACATCCAGAACACATTAGTTAAGATAGTTGGACATCCAGATCAGCTCTTCAGCTACATTTGTATTGACTGGCCCCATTGTACACACCAACTGAAATGATTAATCTGTCATATGCAGGGATCCAGATCTTTACAACAAAAATCTATTTACTTTAAGATAAGTACAAATTTTCAGGTAAAGGACGGACCACATACACACATTTAGTCCTAATGGGTGTGTCTGCAGCTCCATCTGGAAGAAGCACCTAAAATACAGCTTGAGCGCCTAACAAAGCGTGCAAAGATGGATCCCCACATGTCTGACTGATTTCAACATCTGTGTGTAAAATGTTACTATCAAGAAACATGTAGCTCTCAGTAGACATGTCCTAACAATTACAATTTGTGTAGAGGGGAAAAAAGAGCAGACAAAGTACATAGTGACATTTTTACTAAGTATTCTGAAAATACACATTAACATGAATAAACCAACGTACAGTGTTCTCAAACAAGTCTATGCACCCATCTATACAATCTATGATAAGTATAGCTCTTTTACTGCCAAAAATGTATTTGGCGTTTACCACGTATTCTGAAAATACACATCGACATGAATCAAATATACACAACATACAAAGTGCTTTCAAACAAGTCTATGAACCCATCTATAAAATAAAAATGTTTAATCTGCAGCACTATGCCCCCCTCCCCCATATACACATTATGCAGAATTACCCCCACCCTCTCCCAGGGGCATTTCAGGTGGTCCCCTGCAGCCAGACGTATCTGTGACTCTGTGGCGGTAGGCTCAGACTTCATGACAGCCGCTAAAAGAAGAAAAAAAAAGAAACACACACAAAGAAAATACATGTAAAATAGATAAATGCAGTTGCCACTGACATTCACTTTAGATGAGTAGATAAAAAGATATATGGCATGAGCTTTGAGCACAAATAGGGATATCAGACATATTCAAGTATGAGACAATGTAACTGTTAACACTGGTTTGTTTTCAATAAGCATTGTGTTTGTTTCCATCTTATTGATGGCTTAACTGTCACTGTGAGAGACAAGGGATATGATCGTGCCACCAAATCTACAATTCTAAAATGCAACAAAGCTTATAGAGCTGTATCCTACTACGGATTATAAACAAAGGCTTTTGAGATGTAACTCTGGTAACAAGTAACAATATTAACTTCTGCATGGGGTAGATGACAAGAGTATACAGCATCTTGCAACAACACTAAGCTACCCATGTGATGGTAATGTAAAATCATATTCCATATTGATGAACAGTTTTTCCCAACCATAATAAAGTACTCCACACAAGAAATGAGTCCACACCAGTGCAAGTGGGTTTTGAGTTAGTTGTATTGAAATTATAGTCAGAGTTTAAAGTGTACTGTACCAGTACAGTATAGAGCATCTCTCACCCATAGTTTCTCTCTGTATAAAGCATAATGATTCACAGATATATGGAGTTTACAGAATACATTAGTCACATTTTGATTGGACAATTAAGCACAACAGTGTGCGTCAGATGTTTTCGTGTTGTTCGTCCCAGTAGCAAGGCCAGATATCATGGCTTGGTAATATCATTTTGTTATCCTGGATCCTGGGCATTGTGACCTGATTGGCATCTCTCAGCGTCATTGTCCTGCGTTAGTTATTTGTTCAAAACATCATGACATTGACGTTTAACACTGAAAATGATATCTATACCATATTAAACACAATAACATATTTTACTATCACCATGTACCTGTCACTAAAGTCCACAATCACAACAACAGAGGCAGCTCCACAAATCATGTTCAACACAGATTTGTCTCAAAGGGTTACATTTGTTTTCCTGCTATGCCAGAAAATGTTGAATGCCTTACGAGTGTCTAGTACCTTTCCTATGCCAACTTCTAATCAAGTATTCAATCAAAAGCGACAATATGTATATTTATCTAAAATGAGCAAGACCTTTAGTCAATATTTCTATGAATATCAACTATTCACAATAAATGCTATTCACAATAAATGGGTATAACATGTTTCTATGAGGTGCAGGCTGTAGTTAATAAGTTAAGTCAAAGTGAAAACATCATCTATTAATCTAAGTGAGTCTGAGAGGGAGACAGGGAGTCAATGCAAACTTACCAATCACCAAATACTTAATGTGCAGCTGCTGAAAGCCAAACTTCCCTCTCATGTTGGTCTTGCTTGCCAGGGAGCTTGTTACTGTTGCAGCCCTGACTACACACTCCTTGATGTTTCCCCCTGCCTGTGAAATTATATTTCTGTTAGTTGATCAGCAGTCACCCTGAACACTTTCTGCTGGGTTCTGCTGGGGAAACTGGACAACAGGGGCATTTCTGCCTAATAGACCCATGGACAGTAATTTTGGACCAATATAAGTAGGAAAATTAGCCTAGAAGTGATTTTGGGGCGGATTTGTCCTTTAAGATCAAAGTTAGCATTGGACAACAAACATAAGAAATACTTACTTGTTTTTTTGGGGGGTCATGCCATTCTGTAGCAGTTCCTCCAGGTTTTGAAGAGATCAGCCCATGGCAGCGGATTTGGTTCAACCTATTGAATAAGAATCAACTTTGTCACATCACAGGTTTACAGGTGTAACACAGAATGAATGGAACATTGTGTTCCCTTCATTTCTTTGAGCAAAGAATGAAGGGAACATTGTGTTCCCTTCATTTCTTTGAGCAAAGAATGAAGGGAACATTTTGTTCCCTTCATTCTTTGCTGTATTATACATTCTTTGTTGTATTATAGGCCTAGAAAGTACAATTTGTATAGTCAAAAAGTAGGAGTAGTCAAACAAGACAAAACCACAATTCAAACAGACACTCAATTAAAATACTTGGTTTAGCCTACTTACCAGCAAAAATAATGTTTCAGATAGGTCCAAGAGAGCTGAAATGAGGGGTCTGTGTCCTTTCCTTGTTTGTGGCCAACTGTAACTAACTGCCTGCCTTCAGCCTGCCTGCCTGCATGCCTGGGCAAGTAGCAGGAGGCGGAGCTTTGAGCTACATCAAAGGGCTTACTGAAAGCTCTCCCCTTGTGATTGGGCAAGGTTCAACAACCCAGAATTTTGAATTTGAATCCAGCCTTGTTGAGAATACAATGATAGTATAAACTACACTGCTCAAAGAAATGAAGGGAACAAAATGTTCCCTTCATTCTTTGAGCTTTCTTTGAGCAGCACTACAGTAGGCTACTCAAATAAATTCAAATACATTAAGGGAACATTTTGTTCCCTTCATTTCTTTGAGCAGTAGGCTGTATGTAGAAGGCTGTACTTTCTTACATCATGACATTTTAGAAATTACATTTTCTGTGTTCATGCAATCCATTATTTTGTAGCTACTGTGCTGTTTTTATTTCCTTCATCTGAATGCATTTATAATTAGGCATTAAATGAAAGACTGTTGTTTTAAAATATAAAAAAGGAAAGAAAGCCATATGGAACATTATGTGGATACCACAATCATAATGTCAATACAGTAAGCCAAATAGCCAATACCTTTTCATTTCAAGGTCCCCCACTTGATATGCATTAGGCCATGCAGACCGAGAGTGTACACATGGAATGAATCCAATGGACCTTACTCATAAAGGTTCATTGGTTCCCTTCTGAATCTGAATTACACCTGTAAGCATCCATTTGGTTCCATTCGTACATTCTCAGAGTTACAGACCTGTAAGGTCCATTCTACCACTTTTTCTAGTCACGTGTTCAAATACTGGATTGTGATTGGCTTAAAACAGTAGTAAATGAGGCAACAATACTCATCTGTGTGAAATGCCCGGATGTACATGGTAATGAGGCACATTTCCGAGATCAATACGCGATGTAACGCATCCGGGGACTTCAGGAGGGAGTCGGAACACCTTTCCCCCAACCAACAAATGACGGTCGCGGCGGTCCTATGTTTACTAGCGAACGTACTATCGTCGCCGATTTATTTGGATCCAATGCAATCCGCCAACTTTAAAGCCCCTTTTCTCTGAACCTATGCCTTTCTGGAAGCGAACAGCCTCTATTTACGGCCGAAACGGTGCTTCTAACTGACGTTAGCTTAGCTGTAAGCTAGACATCAGCCTCAGCATGGATCAGTATGGAGTTGGCACCATCTGGTGGTGACTAGAAAATGTTGTTTGTGGAACTATTTGTTGTTGTGGCGGAAGTTTTATAGGCAATAATGATTGTAACTTAAGATCCTTGCAAGTTACAACTATGTGTTTTCTTTCATGTATATGGGAAAAGTGGTAGAAAAGCAATTTACCATTCAAGGTCGTGGGTTGTTGTCTTCGTGGCACAACCCTGAAACAGTGGGTAAATCAGACAACAACCCACTCCCTTTCATGATAAATTGCTTACTTTGATTACATTTGGACAGTCTCTGTTAATAGAAATCCATCTTCAACCGATTATCCGGAATTGGGTCGCAGGGGACGAGTAAGGTTACATTTGTACACTCTCAGATTTATAAGTCTCTAAGGGTCCTTTTGTTCACTCCAAAGACCCTGAGTCTGACTTCAGGCTGAACCAAAAAGCCCCCAAACAAAGAGGGCAATTTGCCTACTTTGCAAAAACAGGCAATAGGCCTATAGGCAAGTAACCGTAGCCTTGGCCACTGCACCTTCTGTATACTGGTTGTTGATAACACATGGCAGGTCACTATACATTAAGGCTTTACATACACATTATGTGCCAGTTTTTACAAGCTTGCTCATATTTTGATCCAAATGTTAAATTCTATACTACATGGTTTATAAAGACCCCTGTCCCTATTGTGCGTGCGTGCCTGCTCTGGTGTTGCTGCTATGTGTTTGGGTGGGGGGCTGAGGAAGGCCCACGGGCCCATATACTCAGGAATCGGGATCTTGACTGTGCAGCAGTGCACAAGGGTCTGAATGTGTAATCGTGCCCCTCGAATATCCTCTATGTGACCAGGGTGTACAGAACATGCCTCCATTGGCTGACTACACTACAAAAACATAATATTGTTACCACAGTAACTATGAAAAAATGTGACCTTTGGCCTTTGAAAAACTACAAGAACAAGGTGCTAAGAACTAGGTACACCATGCAAGGCACCAACCTGCTCACCGGGAGCAACTAGGGGTTCAGAGTCTTGCTCAAGGACTCTTCAACATTAACTCTGGGGGAGCCTGAGTTCGAACTGGGAACCCTTCGGGAACCCTCCGTGTTCTAATGACGGTTTCTCTACGGCTGAGCCACTGCCGCCTTGAAAAGTACAACACTATCATAATATACTTATAGTATCAAACGTTGAAGTACTCTTTTATGACCCAGGCCAGAACAAACCTTTTTTTAATAGCTTCCAAAATAGCCGATCTACAATCTTGTGGTGAAGAGTATGCATAGTGATGTAGACAGGATTTAGGGTTGTGGAGGCCCCTGGCCCTGGGCTAGAGTCACTGATTAGGCCCCCCTACCACCGAATTGTTAACTAAAACTACCCAAACTAGGAATTTGACACATACATATTATTGTCATAATTTAAAGCAGAGGAATAAAGCAAGTCCGTACACTGAGAATGACAGGAAAAACTATACTGCCTTACAAAGCCAAAGTGCAGTAACTACGAACAAAGGATTGACTGATTTTTTTTTTAAATGTACTGTATTTCAACTGGTCAGCCAAATTAGATTTTGGCATATACATGATAATACACTGATTTTATATCTATTTATGCCTAAGGCTATTTTGACCTTTTAGGGGCATCAATGGCTTTTTCAACTTGACCTTTGATGACGTCTCATCCCTTTGACACACACAGGGGGACAGGCTGCTTGTTATCCAACAATGATGAACATGTATTTAATCTCTGTAACATTAATGTTCAGTTAGTACAGAATGATTCAGGGTAGCAGCATGATTAGGATACTATCATCAACAACAACAATAAATATCACATGGCTTTTGGCTATGTTTGGTAAATGTATCTGCACATGACACACAATAGTGGTTGTACAATGTTATTTTCTGACTCTATGTCGTAGTAGTCTAGTGTGCACCGGACATCAGTAGTCTAGTCAGTAGTCTGTACTGTTGAAGTCCAACAGCAGCACACAACAAGACAGTACTACAGTATTGGAAAAATGTAAATATTCAATACTTCTGGTTGTCAATGGACGTCCATATTATGGCCTGTAGGAACGTCTTTTCTCAATTAAATCGGGCTGTCAATGGGCGTACAGATTATGGCCTGTCTGGACGTATTTTCTCAATGTCATTTATAAACTAAATCTGGTTGTCAATGGACGTCTAGATTATGGCCTATAGGAACGTCTTTTCTCAACTAAATCGGGCTGTCAATGGGCGTACAGATTATGGCCCGTTTGGGCGTATTTGCTCAATGTCATTTATCAACTAAATCTGGTTGTCATTGGACGTCCATATTATGGCATGGCATCAACGTCTTTTCTAAACTAAATCTGGTTGTCAATAGACGTTTTGATTATGGCCAATTAGAAACGTATATACTCAACTAGGTCTGGTTGTCAATGGACGTCCGGATTATGGCCTGTCAGGACACATTTGCACAAAGTCATTCAAGAACTAAATCTGGTTGTCAATGGACGTCCAGATTATGGCCTGTAGGAATGTCTTTTCTCCACTAAATCTGGGTGTCAATGGACATACAGATTATGGCCTGTCTGGACATACTTTCTCAATGTCAGTTATCAACTAAATATGGACGTCATTGGACGTTCATATTATGGTAAAGCAACAACGTCTTGTTTAAACTAAATCTGGTTGTCAATGGACGTCCAGATCATGGCCTGTCGTAACGTATTTGCCCAATGTCATTTATCAACCAAATCTGGTCGTTGATGGACGTCCAGATTACGGCCTGGACGGACGGACGTAATATCAACTTGATTTAGACGTCCACGGACGTTGCTTGCTCACTGGGTATATCCATAGAAGTTGCCTGTACACATAGTAGGACATGCACTTGGCTATACCTTGCATTATAATACCTTATTGGCTCACAATAATATGAATTATAGATCTGCATAGAGATTCAATTTGGTATTAGGTTATTAGAACTTATTACTGTCACCATTACTGTATTATAACTTAAATATTTTAGTTCTATTTTGTACCGTCATGTACAGCCTATATTATGTTGGACATTACTTTATGTTGTACTTGTTTAGATTAGAGCTTCATGCTTTTTGTAATTGGATAATAATAACCATGGACTGGTGTTGCAAATTAGCCTCAGCTAGAAACCCCATATACAATGCAACGGTTTCATGTTTCTATATAGCCTACATAGTTTTTTTGGGTAACACTTGTTATGGATTTCATATCTATACAATTACAATTTACAATTTAAGCATTTAGCAGACGCTTTTAATCCAGAGATTTACAATAGCAAGGTAAGACATCAATATATCAACATCAACACATCAAATTCATAGAAATAGTAATGTAAGAAAAACTTAAGTAGACCAAACACCTTATTCAGTAAAAACTTTATAAAACATTGAGGGCTCTATTATGATCCAGGTCTTATGCCTTATGCCTTAACTTCTTTGCCTTTTTTTACTATATAGACATGTTTTTTTTGCAGATGTAGATCAGCATTTGAAGTATTTAAAAATGTTTTTCAAAATAGTAAAAAAAAGGCAAAGAAGTTAAGGCATAAGGCATAAGACCTGGAACATAATAGAGCCCTAAGGGTGTATAAGTGCTACAGTAAGTGCTATGGGCAACACATTATGGGCTAAGGTGGAGTCTGAAGGGGTGAACGACCAAATGACCCCCCCCAAAGGGGATGCTCACGGAGAATTCCCGGGGACCGCCAACTCCAACTCGGAATTTAAGTTTTGAATTGCCGTCCATGAACATATCAGTGTCACAAAGTCCAGGTGTTTTTCAGAGAGGGACACCTGCAAATGAAGATACATTTCACAGAAAAGGAAAAAACGTAAACATCCATCCATATGTTTTATATCCATTCTCTGCTTGTCCCAACTAGCCTGGGCTGGATTCCAATTTCGGGATTTTGATCCGGTCGGGAGCGGATGGCGTCCTACGTCATTCGGACTACACTTTGGCAGGAAACAACAAACCGGAAACAGTTTTAACCACTACTTGCGCATGCGTTAACTACTTGCGCATGATGCGCCAACTGGGTTGAAACTGTTTCCGGTTTTGTGTTTCTTGCCAAAGTGTAGTCCGTTTTTACTACAAAATGACGTAGGATGCCATCCGGTCTAGACCGGATCAAACGACCTGTTTAATAAACGAAGACCAGGCTTTCTCCCAATCCCAGCAGAAAGCCTGGTGATGCGAGGTTAGTCCCAACAGAGAGAGGTAGGCCTACTATAAATGATCTCGACTCTGAACTACAATTAGTAAGGGAAAGTTAGCCTCATGCTGGACCAATCTGGGAACTAAATCATTTCCAATACCTTTCTTCACAAATGTGTTATAAAGGTGTCTACTATCACCTCTGAACTTTCTCAATCGCAACTCCCTCTGGAAACGTTTTGGGAGCCAATCAAAGTTGGGGTATATTGGGATACCCTGAGCCTGGGATTAAAGGGGGAAAATAAAAAATGGCTAATATGAGCATATGAGGTGTGTAATTAGGGTATTTTTGGGTTGCTGAATCCATTCCAAACATTCGTTTTCAGTTAAAATGACTCCTTGGCCATAAAATAGGCCTAATTGGCAAAGGCTTAGCCAATCGTGTCATTCGAGTTCACCTGTGTCCTGTTAGTCCCTATGTTTTAAATGTTCCCTGTGTTTGAATGTTCCTTGTCAGATTGTATCATGTTATCCTGTGTGTCATGATGTGCGCGATCTTGAATAGTTCTCATGAATTCAAACCCTACTCCAACCATTTTTTTATTGCAAATATTATATATCTCATGGACATACAAAAGTAAGCATGGCCTATTTTATGGCCAAGGAGTCATTTTTACTGATAACTAATGGTTGGAATGGATTCAGCAGCCCCAAAATACCCTAATTCTCTCATTTGCAAATCCCGCCCCATTCTGCCCTGTCAGTGTTACTATGGTGGTTCAATTGACCCTGGGCAGATTGTTTTTATAGTGGCAGTGAATGGGGGGAGAGGGTATTTTCATTGCCTCATTATTGCAATTTAAAGTACCAAAGGAAAAACATCTAGGTGATATTAATAAAAAGGGAACCATTTTCGGGGGAAACCCCCTATTTTGCAATGTAACTACTGTACCTTTGTCTTCCCTTTTTATTAATATCACCTAGATGTTTTTCCTTTGGTACTTTAAATTGCAATAATGAGGCAATGAAAATACCCTCTCCCCCCATTCACTGCCACTATAAAAACAATCTGCCCAGGGTCAATTGAACCACCATAGTAACAGGGCAGGGTTACACCCTGCCATACCGACTCCCTGCCATTCCGACCATTGACTTCTATGGGTCGAAATGGCGGGGTGCTCCCTCTTTTCTATGTACATCGCCTTTCCGACCTAAAACATCTCGATTTAGAAACAACGCTATTTCGAATAAACCTGTCGGAATGGCAGGGTGTCCCCGTTTTGCTATAGACATCACCATTCCAACCCTATAAAGACCTTTTATTTTTGCAAAAGCAATGCGTGGCCGCTGCTTCTAAAGCGAACGATTCAACTGTGCGTAGAGCGGCAGTTCATAGGGGTGGAAGAAGAAAAAAAAAAAGGAATGAGTTTATGTGCGCATCTCCCCCCATCTCTCTCTCTTTCTTTCTTTCTCTCTCTCCCTCTCTTTCTCTCTCTCTCTCTCTCTCTCCCTCTCTCTCTCTTTCTCTCTCTCCCTCTCTCTCTCTCTTTCTCTTTCTCTTTCTCTCTCTCTCTCTCTCTCTCTCTCTCTCTCTCTCTCTCTCTCTCTCAACGCAATCTTGTAACGGGCTAGTATTATTTCTGTACTTCAAGCTTGATGGTTTGATGGAGGGACAATTAAAACATTTATATACACTGAATGAATATAGACACTTCACAGATATACAGTACTTAAAATTAGAAAAATCCGTTGAGAATTGACCGAGCAATAAGGCTTTGTGCGTCCACCGAGGCGGCGCCGACATTATTATGGCGCAGGTTTTGTCCGTGCCTGGTGCGTAAATTGCGTAATAGCCTACTAATGCTGCTCTCATTCTCTCTCCATCTCTCTCTCCCTCTTCTCTCTCTCCATCCCCCCCCCCCCCCCCTCTCTCTCTCTCTCTCTTTATTATTGATATTATTATATAATTAATTATTATTATAATTATTATTATGGCGCAGGTTTTGTCCGTGCTGGTGCGTAATAGGCTACTAATGACTAATTCCTGCTCTCATTCTCTCTCTCCATCTCCCTCTCCCTCTTCTCTCTCTCCAGACAATTAAAACATGATTTATATACATTGAATGAATACAGACACTTCACAGATATACAGTACTTAAAATTTGAAAAATCCCTTGAGAATTGACCGAGCAATAAGGCTTTGTGCGTCCACGGACCACCGCCTGTCACCCCGCCGTTCAGTGGGCACCTGGGCCAGCCTACCAGGCCCACCGGAGCCCCGGGCAGCCCTGTGCACCTATACACCACAGATTACTGACTCCACACCTCATAGGGTCCTTTTGGCAGGATGTTCTGTTGATTATGTTCATTTACACCACTGATTACTGACTCCACACCTCATAGTGTCCTTTTGGCAGGATGTTCTGTTGATTATGTTCATTTACACCACTGATTACTGACTCCACACCTCATAGTGTCCTTTTGGCAGGATGTTCTGTTGATTATGTTCATTTACACCACAGATTACTGACTCCACACCTCATAGGATCCTTTTGGCTTGATGTTCTGTTGATTATGTTCATTTACACCACAGATTACTGACTCCACACCTCATAGGATCCTTTTGGCTTGATGTTCTGTTGATTATGTTCATTTACACCACAGATTACTGACTCTACACCTCATAGGATCCTTTTGGCTTGATGTTCTGTTGATTATGTTCATTTACACCGTGATTACTGACTCCACACCTCATAGGATCATTTTGGCAGGATGTCCTGTTGTTGACAACCTTCTTTAGTTTGTTCTCTCAGGCTTTATTTAATACATTACTATTTGTTACACTTTTACCACGTCTCCTCTCCCCAATCCTTTGCCATGACTTGAGCCAGTCGTGACAATAGGGTGTACAATGTGAAGGTATCTCTATAGGGTGTACAATGGGAGGGTGTCTCTGTAGGGTGTACAATGGGAGGGTGTCTCTATAGGGTGTACAATGGGAGGGTGTCTATAGGGTGTACAATGGGAGGGTGTCTCTGTAGGGTGTACAATGGGAGGGTGTCTCTATAGGGTGTACAATGGGAGGGTGTCTCTGTAGGGTGTACAATGGGAGGGAGTCTCTGTAAGGTGTACACTGTGAGGGTGTCTCTGCTAGGGTGTACAATGGGAGGGTGTCTCTGTAGGGTGTACAATGGGAGGGTGTCTCTGCTAGGGTGTACAATGGGAGGGTGTCTCTATAGGGTGTACAATGGGAGGGTGTCTCCAAACCTGTTGTTTTGGGGAGCACTGTTTTCAGATCATTCAACCTCCTGTTGGCTAGTGAGGCGCACCCTAGTCAGACATACTGTATATACTTCATTGCTTTACGGTATTGCGCGCAGAGAATAGCTGACATTCAAGCTCACATCGCGTCACGGATGCGACCGTTGTGAGCTTGTAGGTCTGCTACTTAAATATGGGGTGCCATGTTTTTCCCCCAAAACATGATGATCAGGTATTATGATTATACTAGGAGGAAGATTTATTTCCAAAAAAGTGTACAGAAATAAATTATGTTTTTATGTGGCCACACCCACCAGTTCATTAAGTATACCTGGTTGTCATGGTGGGTGGTGACCCAGCTGAAGTTAGCCACACCCACAGTGTTGGGTGTATGGTAAAAGGGGAGGGGATGGTTCTATGATGTCATTAAATCAGTGTTTTTCAGTTGGGCATTTTGACTCAGAGGCTTTCAGCTTTCAGGAAGAAACCCAAAATACACAGGAAGGTAAATTTGCACATTACAACCACGAGTGAAAACTATGGCACCGCCTCTTTAATAAATATTGTAAACAGTGTGCGGACCTTAAAGGGATATTCCACTTTCAACAGGGAGCAGTGGAAGGACCTCTCCCCACACACACCCACTGTAACTATGACCATGATAGATTCATTAAAAACACCCATTATTTTTTATGGTGACTCATAATACCCTTCTAATATGTGAGCAGGCCGTGTTTTTTCGATAACTTTTTCATTTATTTTTAATAATTATTTGGGAAAATGGAAAAAATGAAATATGAAAAAATAATTATTAAAAATAAATGAAAAATGTTATCGAAAAAACATGGCCTGCTCACATATTAGGAGGGTAGTATGAGTCACCAGAAAAAAATGGTTGTTTTTAATGAATCTATCAGGGTTAAAATGAAGTTTGAAGTTACAATGGGTGTATGTGGGGAGAGGCCCTGGGCCTGGAGGGCATGGTAACATTTACATCAAATATCGAAATATTCAATCAAGCTAATAAAAAACTTTTCAGGGTATTCATAAAAGCCTGATTAGATGATAAAATTACCAAAGGTTTTTTTTAAAGTGAAATATCCCTTTAAACACTCTGACTGCTGCTGACGATCCAGCTCGTCATTGATAGCCTTTACTGTCCACTGCAGTTGACAGGCTGACTCGTCAAACTTACTGTAAATACAGTAAACTTGTTTTGACTTAAGCCCTTTGCACACAGGCGCGATTTTCAACCATTGCGTTTCTTTCCGTTTGCTGCTTGATTAAAACGCATTGGATTTGGTGCGCAAGGCTGTGTGGAATCCACACTGCGGATCCGAAGAGGAGTCATAAAAGGAGTCAATGAGTTTTCATCGCATGCGACAAGACGCACAAATCGAACTGGGTTCGATCTGGGAAAAAAACACACGGCCGCAGCCACCTGCTGCATGGTAAATTCGGATCCGGTGTGCATGAGGTCATAGAGAATTATTGTTTTCTTTAAAACAATGAAATCGTCCGTTTTATCCGTGCGGATAAACGTGCCTGTGTGCAAAGACCTTTACTGTACCTCTGGGCTGTCCAGTGGTCATCGCTAATGGATCTCAAATAAGAACTCACTGAAGGGAGAAATGACCAACCTACGCACTATGGGGGACCGGGCTTTTTGTTCAGCTGCTCCTCTGCTGTGGAAAGCCCTCCCTAACCACCTGAGAGCACCACAGTCACTGGACGCCTTAGCCGGGGAGCCACAGGACCAAAAGCTCAAAGAATAGGGTTTTACCTGTGACGTCATGACATACTTTTTATTTTTGTTTTTTTTCTATTCATTTGGTCATTAAGGTACACAGAATGAGAGGCCTGCTCTGTCTGAAACACTGCGAAAAGAAAGTTATGGCCATTTATATTCACTGTCCCATGGACTTCACTATACAGGAAAAAACACACCAAAATAAATATGCTTTAAGTAGCATGTGAGGCATCAAACTAGGGGTTCTTGATGATTCTGAATCCATTGCAAGCATTAGTTTTGCATGAAAAACTTTCCTTGGGCTGGAAAACGGACCAACAAACCTTTTTGAGAGGCTGAAATCTAGCCCAAGGAATGTTTTTTGGCACCAAGAGGATGAGTGGTTGAGAGCAGTGGTTCTCAAGGATCTCAGCAGGGTTCCTTTTGACAGCAAATTCTGATTAGTCTTTTGAAACACACATTTAGTCAGTCAGCTTCTCAAACTGGGGTCCAGGGACCCCCAGGGTTCCTCCAGTGGGTTCTAAATGGACCCTTACAGGTCCATGGGTTTCCATTTAGACCATTTATCTCCAGAACCAAGCGTCTCAGTTCAGTCAGTGTGTTGCTGTTACTTTCATCATTGACTTGTTGTTGTGGTCACTGAAGGTGCAGTTACACAATTTGGCCTCAGGGTGTCATCTCAGTGCTGCATCATGAGTTCTAATGATAGAGGTGTATTTGTCATTTGTAGTTCTGTCTACTGTCTACTGTCTTGTCTTGTCTTGTCTTGTCTTGTCTTGTCTTGTCTTGTCTTGTCTTGTCTTGTCTTGTCTTGTCTTGTCTTGTCTTGTATGGTGGTTTTCCAACAGTAAACAAACCAAACCATCATAAAGTTTAAGTGTAAAGAGTCAACCTCGTAAACCAGTCTCTCCAGAAGGCAGGAGGAGTCTGGCTAGCAGGCCTATGCACATTTCTAAAGTGACAATTGATGAACTTTAAAGGGACTTTCAACACCTTGATGAACTTTTTAATTAGCCTGGCGGGCCATCCCTCATACTGCGTTAACTCATTCCTCCTTCCCACAGTATGAGGTCTGGACTTCAGCAGATAGGCACCGAGTATGAGATCATTTTCTGATCGGGGTCAATCAGTGACCTGATTGGTCCATGTGTAGATGGTGACGTAGATGCTTGCTGCAGCATTTTCAAAACAACATGGTTGCCCTCGATGCAACAAGTGTAACAGTTAACGCTGAAACAATAAAACAACCAATAAGTGAAGTTATTTCAGAGTTGGAATCAATTACAGAATTAGAATTTCGGGCCCCCTTCGGGGGCCCTCAAATCTAGAGCTCGGGCCCCCTCCGGGGGCCCTCACGGTATACCAGCAATCAAATGGATTTGTAATGGGCAAATATGGGTAGTTATTTTTTTGAGAAAAAATATTTTTTTGAGTTTTTGAGAAAAAAAAGTTTTTTGAGAAAAAAAAAGTTTTTTGAAAAAAAGTTTTGGCCTAACTGTGTTATTATTATTACTATAATAGGCCTGCCAATGTTTTATTTTCATTATTTCAATGTTTTCATTTTAGCAACACACACACACACACACACACACACCCCTACACACACACACACACACACACACACACACACACACACACACACACACACACACACACACACACACACACACACACACACACACACACACACACAGACAGACAGTATGTTGCTGTGAAGAGGTGAGTGGGCCGAACTCTAGATGTGAGTGGCCCGAAGGGCCGCCAACTTCTTGTAAGATACAGGCTCTCGGCTAGCTAGGCTCTCGCTGCTGCGCTGGCTGCGCGCCCGTCACTGCTGAAGCAAACTGTAACCTGATACTTTGGTGACGAAAATTGCGTAGGAGACACTCTGGGGAAAGATTTGCATAGCAAACCCACACATTACTTTTCTACAAAGTGTACATTGTGCGAATACAATAGCTTCAGGAGAAGCTGCTAGGAACATTGGGGTAAAAATGCGCGATTTTTGTGCAAAAGGTGGAGTCTTTAGATGCAGTGTAAATGTGATTCTATCGCGCAGGATGCTTAAAAATACTTAAAGAGGGTCGCTGTGGGTTATGGCTGCTGAGATTAAAACGGAACAGGAGTTTGCGCTAGAGGAGTTCATCGGCCGAAAAGAGTTTGTTTGCAGTTCTTCCGACTGGCTGAGAGATGTTTTGCTACGCTGATTGGTTAGAGGAGTCTGTCTGTCAAGGCAAGTACTCCCGCCCACTTTTCAAGTTGCCAATAGGCCAAAGTCCAGACTCATATTGTGGGAAGGAACGAGTGAGTGAATGCACAGTATGAGGCTGGCTGGCCAGTCTACTTTTTAATACCTCTAAGATGATAAATTAAACATTTACAACAAACTTTCAAATAGAGGCAGATAGATGATCTACACATGCACAACGCCTCGCAACGTGAGGCATTGTGAGCATGTAGATCTGCTATTCTCACAATAGAACCGTGTTGTAAATGTCATGCCTCGACTCTTAGTGCTCGTCAATATGATCATTTTGGGGGTCACGGACTGAAAAGGTTGAGAACCAATCCGCTAGCAGACACAAAGAGAGTCTCCTTTGTGTCTGCTCTTTGTGTCTGCTAGCACATCGGATTTCTCCTTTCAAATGTTTATAAAAAAACATTGTTGAGAGCAAAGTTCAGTTACACTGTGTGTTTGTTTACATGGTGATCATGTTGGATATGGCATAAAACACTACTTTCTATCAACAGTGAATTATCACTGTTGGTAGAATGTATTTTCACTCTAATAAAGGAAAGGTCGGCACCAGGAGAGGAAAGTGGGCACCATGACAACAAAGAGTGGGCACCAGGGAAAGTGGGCACCATGACAACAAAGAGTGGGCACCAGGTGCCTATGAGACTGCGTTCCTGTGCTGTCACATGCACAGACTGTTTGTGCTACAATTAAATGGATAATAATTGTTGTCATTGTTTGCATAGACTTTTATCATGTTCAGTTCATGTACTGTACACCTACTGTACATGCTCACCTAAACAATAAGCAGAAAACATGAACAATGTCACTATGTAATAACCACTAATAACCACTAGTAAGGGCATGTGCGATTGTGCGTGTGCAGTGCTTAAAGGACAACTTTTTTTACAACTAGGGTTCATATTTTAGAATGTCATTAGAGAAAAGCAAGTGTTTTCATTTACTGCTTTCTATTGTTTTAGTGATTTTAACGATTTTGATTTGCATGCATTCCCCCAGGTTGGGGGCATGCATGCAAGTGGCTAAATATGTATTTTTAGACACAGCCCATTCCCAAGATGCACTGCAATCTTTCATGGGCAGATATGATGTGGGCTGGTGTAAATAGTAACAAAGACATTGCTTATTGTGTCTAAAAATACATATTTTGCCACTTGTACGCATGCCCCCACCCACTGAAATCATAATTGCTAAAACAATAGAAAGCAGTCTGCGCGTGGGCTGCACGCATAAACTGTCGACAATTTCCTTTTTTTTTATTTAAAAAAAATCTTTTTGACCTTTATTCACGCACCAAGTATAACATTTGCAGCACATGTGGCCCACCAGAACACTATAGTCAATCTATCAATTTGGAATGATCAATCTCAATAACAGCATATTAAAACTAAATGCTATGACACCATGTATGTTTGTACTGTATTTAGCTTGTCTAGTGTGTGTCACTGTCACCTACAGTATGAAGCACCACATCAGAAAAACTACAAGAAATTGAACAAAAACATGAAAATGTAAAGTAAAGAAAAATGCTGCAAGAAAATAAAAAGCATCATTTGGTTTCCTGTTGTCCTTGCATTAAAGTGTCAGTAGAGGCACTCTGGGCTCTGAATGAACCGGTGTTGCCATGTCTGTTTACAATAAGCAATTTGTGTAGTTGTTTATTGGGCTTACTTTCTAATATTTTTTATACCAGTGGTTCCCAAATCTTTTCATATCAAGGACCCCAGATTAACAAATGTGTCCACAGTCACAGACCTCCATCTGAAAATATGTGGTGCCAGGGACCGCCACACAGATTTGTGTTTCAAAAATATTCAAATTATTTTCGTTTTTTTTCCACAATATTTTTTAAATAGCAAATATGCAAGCTCACAATGTGACACATTTCCCTGTCACTTCCTAAGGGAACGGTCACACAGTCGGCTCTTTGGCTCGTAACCCCATTCACTCCCATGTTAAGGGAAAATACGGACATGACGTATTACGCGCCGCCGGGGACGCGTCGGAGGCGTTTCCGGCCGAGCGTTTCCGGCCACGAGCTGGGGGTTCATGGTTCAGCACTGCTCTACTATCACCCGGCAGTGATACACACTATCCAATGGGACAGAACGTCCTGTGGAGCTGGTTTTTACCTTGTAGTTTTCTTTCATCACCCAGCTCTCCAAATGGAATGTATGGAAAATAACTCAAAACAAACGGCCAGACACATGCATGAGTGTTTCAATAAATGTAAACATCCTTATTGTTGTTGAATTGCCAGACCAATTTCCACTCTTTCTCCCCACTGAATAGCTTATGTGAGCATATTAGGAAGAACAGCAGAATGATATCCAAATATATATTTTTATTAACTCTGTCTCCAGTTACACATAATCACCCACATTTCTTTGATTGCTTTGTTTATATAAATCTTTACAAAAAATAGACAATCTACAAGCTCACAACGCAACGCAGAGCGACACGTTGTGAGCTTGTAGATTGGCTATTTTTGCTTATTCCCCCCCAGAATATGCATAGCTGGGGTTCATATTTGGTTTGATTGATTGATTGAAGAATTTATTAGAAAGTTGCATAGGAAACAGTATAGTTCATGACAGTACAAATCACTGGTACAAGGCCAACTAAAAGGATATCATTGTAAGCTTTTAGGCTAATTTACACAGGAGCCACTTGTACTTGTACTCATATAACATTGAAAGAGATGAAAAGAACAGAATTGTCAGTAACAAAAGGGGACAAATAAAAAAGCAGTCACGAAAATAAAATAACAGGGGAAAAATAGATAATAGCAATACATTGAAATAGGAGACATTTACAAAGGAAAAGGGTCTTTATAGTTTCAGGTTGTGCACTAATGTTTATATTTGCTGGATAGGCCTACTGTGGAATTCATATTATTATTGTTATTGCACATGCATGTTTACATTGATATAAGTGCTCATCTGAGTCATCACACTCATCCACATTCCTGCTACCTGGCCGATCGATTTTCACACTTTACTCCCATAGAAATGCAAATGTAGGCACCCCATTGAATAGAGAAACATCAACGCCCATGATTATTGTTCTCATGTTGAGTACTGTAGGGTGGGCTATATATTCCTTGATCTGTCCTTCTGCAAATCGTGCTAGTCAAAAGAACTACACTGTTTTTGAAGCAGCACACAGAGAAACACTGTCTAGCGCCCTCTGTAAAAGAAAATGGCAGCCTCCATAGAGAGGGCCAGGAATATGGTGAATTCAGTGAGCATGAATGGGCCGGGCGTGTTCACAAAGGTCAGATCAGCTCTCATGCGGACTACTTTGCATTGTCTGGACATGAGATTGTATAATAATCCACTGCACCTACATATTAGATACTGCGAGGAAATGCAGAACGCCTGCATTTCCACACTTCTGTCTACTTGTGTCAGACTGTCAGTTATCCAGGTTTCTGTGTGACCTCTTGACCTCACATCCCAGAATAAATATGTGTGAGTCATCACCATGTTGGCTGCTGGTGAAATGTCTTTAAAAAAATCATTTTGGACAATAATATTACCAGAAACACATAAAGAGATCAGGGGCGTCAATTGGGTATGGCAGGGGTATGCAGCTGCCATACCCTGGGTCCAGGGGGGAAAATAAAAGTTACTTTTAAATAACAAAATGGTCACTTTAACAAGGTATTATAATTATATTCTCCACACTTGTATTCTCCCCATCTTGACAGAATGGTATATTCCCAGGTTCAGCAGGTCAGCTGCACAGGTGCAATGCATTATTGTTAATTGTGGCATGTTTACTAACATGTTTAGCTGCACTTCCAGGCTGCCATATCCAACCGTAGAAACGGGGGGAAAATATAAAATGTCTCGCGATATAATTTGATAATATTTGGACACTTGACAAAATATTATTTACTATCCTTTTAAACTTGAAGTACAAAGTTATTTTCAGTCAGTTCTAACCAAAATGGCTGTTATCTCAACGTTTTCCTCGCAACATAATCACTAAAATATTGTCACTGTCGGGCAGAAACCTCGTGTCTCCAAGTTTCAAATGTGTACGTCTTTTGCCCTGCGTCATCATACAAGACTGTCGCACAAAACTAGTGAAAACACCAGATCTACAAGCACACAATGCCTCGCATTGCGAGGCATTGTGTGCTTTTAGATCTGCTGTTTTCATTACTTTAGTACATTTTATTGATGATAATACAAAACGAACGGTTTTGGACATAGGCCTACAAGGTTTCCACCCGACAACGACGATATGCTATAAATATAAGGTGCTGGGAGTGAAAATTATAATGTAGGGGAGCCTCGGATTAAAAACAAATATTCATGGGGTGCCCTGAGACAAAACAGTTTGGGAACCCCTGATCTAGAGCAGTGGTTCTCAACCTTCTCAGGCCACGATTTTAACATATTTTAGTATTTTAGCATGACTAGTGATGCATTTTGCGTCATCACTTGTTTTGCCATGGACATCATTTAAGGGGGGCCAGGAAAATATAACATTTTAGAACCAATAGTACTATTGGACTAATATGCCATGGTGTCATGATAGTAAATCAGTGTGTTGTGAAGAAATCCTGGAGACTGACATTCATTGGGTCTCAAAATAAGAACTTTATAAAGGTTTGTAAAAAATAAACCCACAGACCAGACCAAGTCTTTGACTCTGACACATTTATCCGTGTACATCATATTGATGACTCCTGCCGATCAGTTCAAATCAATAATGCCAGCAGGTATTAATGGAATTGTGAATGAACTGTCTTGATCACTTCAACACTTCTGTGAACACAGATCCTAAAATGTTCCCACTATCTCTAGTGTCCACTATCTCTAGTGCCCACTATCTCTCATTAAATTAGTCAGACACACTACACAACACTACTGCCACTTTAAAAGCCTCATTTATTCTTCATCGTAAGACGGTGGGACACATCTAAAACAGCTTCGATCTACAAGCTCACAGCGCGTCATATCGCACCTCGTGGTGAGCTTGTAGAT
The DNA here is from genome assembly GCF_963921795.1 of Nannobrachium achirus. Lineage (NCBI taxonomy): Eukaryota > Metazoa > Chordata > Actinopteri > Myctophiformes > Myctophidae > Nannobrachium > Nannobrachium achirus. The sequence goes on along the minus strand of NC_137816.1, from coordinate 7,134,348 downwards.
CTGCCATTTTCGTCAAAGGTAACTCCCTCAGTCACCTAGTCTCGCGTGGCCAGACTGTTGACTCCAGGGGCGGGAACATAGGGGGTGCGTGAGTGCTTGAGCGTACTGTTATGAGAGCCCATTGATTTTTCGCCGACAATTCCTAGCACTCAGTCGTTCGTCCCAAACTGGCCAAACTGCATTCCTGGCACTCGGCCGATATCACACGTCGGCTTTGTCCCTTTCAATGTTAGCAGGGCGTCACCCAGCGTCATAGCCCGCCTCCACATCCTGGCTGTATGTCTACTCTGTGTGATGTAGGCTATGTAGCTCTACTGTAGCCTACAGTATTCTACCCCCACCTCCAAAATAATAAAAAAACATCTCAACTGAACTGTTCTTATAGTATTTTATCATGCCAGTAAAGCTCCTTTGAATTAAATATAATTGATGTAGCCTAAAGCCTATTTGATTGATTGAAGGCTTTATTAGAAGTTTGCATAGGAAAATGTACAGTTTCATGACGGTACAGTTCACTGGTACAAGGTCTACTAAAAGGAGATCCTGAAAAGACTAAGCTTATTTCAACAGGAAACCATTAAAGTATCTCATATAACATTGAATGACAGACGAATAGAACACAGTACTATGCAGTAGATATGTAAAGAAAAGAAAATGAGAGAGAAAAAAATATATAATAAAAGAGAAAACAGTATGTCTAAACAAACAGTAAGTATATACAAAGAAGGGGAAGGGGAAATTAAGTCACCCAGTTAAGGTTACAGGACAGTAAGAAAAATAAAAAGGACTGTTGTGTACAGCAGAGTGTCGAGAACAGTTTGAAAAAAAAAAAACACAACACAACAAAGAATAGTAGTGCTTAACGTTTCTATAATGGATTGCAATTTTAAGTGACTTTTCTAAGCATATTGCAAACTCAAAGAACTTACAATGGTCCATTCATCCAAACATTAGGAACTACTTATCAACACAGTGCCCAAAAATATATATATACACAAATATACAGTAGGTCTATACATAGGCGTCTGCACCAAGACAATAATGATAATGCCTTTCCTTTTTGTAGGCTACCTCTTCTCAACTGTTGTTATGCCTCATTCACATAGGGAGCAGCAAAGCTAAAGTTTAGCTTGCTTGGTCAATGTTATGTTATCTCAATGGAAACCAGCTTTAAAGATACAGGAGATACACAGAACAAAGCGGGGGGGTCAAAAACGAGCACCCAGCTTAATATTGAAAGTGCAACGCCCCTGGTTGACTCCTGCACTTGGCAAATGCTTCCGTCTGTCTAGCATTCAGAGACTGTGAGAATAGTTGTCTGTCTGTCTGTCTGTCTGTCTGTCTGTCTGTCTGTCTGTCTGTTGTCTCTGTCTCCGTGTCTGTCTGTCTCTCTCTCTCTCTCTCTCTCTCAGAGGAGTGGTGTAGGAACGGTGCCCAGGTATGTGTGGGAGGAGGGGAGTGGCTTAATGACATCACACATGTGTGTGTGTGTGTGTGTGTGTGTGGATTATTGTGCGACGAATCGAGGGGGAGGGTGGCTAATCGGAATGACAGAGTGGATGTCGGCAGGGAGCAGCAGCAGCAGGTGGTGTTGAGATGGAGTTGGAGTCGGAGCAGTCAGAGTCGGAGGAAGTCCGCGAAGTTCAAAATGCTGAGGATAACAGAGGCTATGACAATAAAAGAAAGAGGACATCTGACACCCCGACTAGCTCAGAAAGCGAAAGATACGTGGTAGGAATGAGATCAGTGACAAAAACGAACGGCATTTTTAGCGATGCACATGCGATAGGGAGCTTTATTTCTGGACATGTGGGTAAAATCAGGAATGTCAGAGTGACAAGGAGCGGGACGGTAATAGTCGAATTTGAAACAAAACAGCAGAGGAATAAGATGGCGAAGATCAAAGAGTACGACGGGAGCAAGATTGTTTGGTTCAAACTGGAAGGAAAGCAAAGGAGGAAAGGAGTGATCAGTGGCGTGCCACTGTGGATCGACTTGGACATGATTTTTGAAAACGTAGGGGAAGCTTATGAGGCTAGACGTATGACACGGTACAGAGAAGGAAAGAAGGAGCAGAGCAAATCTGTGTGCATAACATTTGAAGAGGACCTGCCAGAAAGGGTGTACATTGACTATGTGTCTTATAGAGTAAGGCCTTATGAGGAAGCTCCACTTAGATGCTTCTGTTGCCAGGAGTACGGGCATGTGGCTGCCTGTTGCAGGAAAGATCGAAAATGCGGGAGATGTGGGAATAAAGAATGTCGGGAAAGGCAATGTGAAGCAAAGCAAGTACCGGCCAAATGTACTAACTGTGAAGGAAACCATCCTGCAGGAGCAGTACAATGTCCTAGAAGGAAAATGGAGGAAAGCGTGAAAAAGATCAGGAAAGAAAACGGAATGTCGTATGCGGAAGCAGTGAAGAGCCTGGAGAGGAATGGAAATGTGACAGTGACAGGAGAAAGAAAACCAGAGGAAAAAGTGAATACTGACCAAAATATATGTCTGGACAAAAAGCGATTTTTGGCGTTCATTGCAATGGTGATTAACTGTGCTGTAGAGATACAGAGTAAATCTGAGAGAATTAAGATGATACTGGATGCAGCTACAAGGTTTCTGGGTATCGTGGACATTAGTGGTGAAGATCTGGATGACACGTTGAGAGGCGGGTTTGCCTCAACTCAGACAACAGTGTCTGAGTAGAATTGACAATGAATGCAAGGGATATTTCGGGTAATGGACTCTGATAAAGTGGGGAATGGGAAGACTGTGGGTTGTACACGGGTGGACTTTATTTTATTTTTGAAATATGAAGTACTAAATAATGTGCTATTGGTGGAAAGTTCCACCAGTCAAGTTGGTGGCGGTAATGCACCTCGAGAGGTTGCCAACTGCCATAAAACCCGATAGAAGAAGAAGAAGAAGTGTGTGTGTGTGTGTGTGTGTGTGTGTGTGTGGCTGCTGTGGCAGGAAGCAGCAGTTTGCTCTGACTCTGTTCAGTGTCAACAACACAGACCAACAGTAACAGAGGTAAGAGTTAATATCTGAATACCTTATCCATGTGGCATTGTTCTCAGCTGTACGTTTATCAATATAGAATTATAAAAGTTAGTGTTACTTAGTCTACGTTGCATCGGAGGAAAGCAAATCTACAAGCTGACAACATGTCTGACTGCAACACATTGTGAGCTTGTAGATCAGCTATCTTCGGCGCGCAACACCGGTGCTCAGTGAAAACAAGATCCACAGACGAGCTGCAACATGCTACTCTTTGCTAACACCCTGTGTGTGTGTGTGTGTGTGCGTGTGTGTGTGCGTGTGTGTGTGTGCATGTGTGTGTGTGTGTGTGTGTGTGTGTGTGTGTGTGTGTGTGTGTGTGTGTGTGTGTGTGTGTGTGTGTGTGTGTGTGTGTGTGTGTGTGTGTGTGGTTGTGTGTGTCGATGTTTGTCCAGTTTCAGGACAGACAGTCCATGTTTTACCTTGCTCTCCTCCGTCCACTCTAAAATCTGACGAATCTAGGGTTGCAATACCTCCCTTCTGAAACTGCAAAGTGTTTGTTTCGTAAAAATCCACCATAGACATGTTATGAGTTACTTTCTATCAAGAAATCCGAGCAGACTTGAGAGAATATCAGTTTCCATTTTATTAAATGAAAATAACTTTATTATGTTTAACCAAATGAACCTCTATTCTGGGGAGAACATTCACCAAAAATACCAGATCTACAAACTCACAGCGCATCACGTTGTGAGCTTGTAGATCTGGTATTTTTGGGTAGATCTGGTGTAGTGTAGATTGTAAAAGAACGTACCAAGTACCACTTTGAGAAACCCTGGTAGAATATCAGCTGGCAGCCAGCCAGCCTGAGAGTTTAGTTCTGGGCTCTCTGCCAACTGTCACTCACACTGAACACTCCTCCCATGCTTATTTACATCTGAACCAAACTGACTGAGTGTTTTTCTGCTTTACAAAGAACCACATCTAGACTGGCCTGTTTTTAAGGCTGAAAGTCATTTTCAAATTTGTACATCATTGGCATGAACACAAGGCGTAGGATATGCACGTGCCCACAACTTCAAACTAGTGAATAAAAAAGGCTATGTCTGCACATAATATAATGCTCTCTCGTCTTTTCTTGTATTATTTCTCAACCAAAACAACAACGTTTCGCCCAGCAGGGCTTTTTCAAGTTACATGGGTATGGCTTTAGAACCTTTAAATAGGTCAGAGTCAGTGGGTTTCATCACTCAATCAATGAATGAACCAATAGATAGGCAGTTCTCAATGTGAGGTTCCACTTCAATAATCAATTAAGTGGCCATATGAACAATAAAAATGGCCCTCTCTACTGGCTACTGTTCTCTAAGGTTACTGTTATACAGCACTATATTATCAGGGCAGGAATTTCATGAAGGCCATGGCCGTCGTTGCCCCTCAGTTTGGCCTTGTGCTCCTCAAACCAATGGCATGACCTGAGGCCACAGTGGCCTTAATGCCCCTCAAACCAATGGCATGACCTGAGGCCACAGTGGCCTTAATGCCCCTCAAACCAATGGCATGACTTGAGACCACAGTGGCCTTAATGCCCCTCAAACCAATGGCATGACCTGAGACCACAGTGGCCTTAATGCCCCTCAAACCATGGCATGACCTGAGACCACAGTGGCCTTAATGCCCCTCAAACCAATGGCATGACCTGAGACCACAGTGGCCTTAATGCCCCTCACACCAATGGCATGACATATAACGAGCACAGAAGCACTGTCTCTCATCAAGTAAAGAAATCAGCTGTGTTGGTCACGAAAGACCGCAAGCGCTCCTCTCTCCCCACACTATGCTAGGCGGCTGGCTAGCGGTTTTCATGTGACATTCAGGGACAGAGTAGCTAAATGTGGCATTCAAAAATTACAAATTCCTATTGAATATCTTAATTACAATTAAATTAAGTTGACGTGTTTTTTTAAGGGCAACAGTTGTATAATCGCAATATAACTCGCCTGTCTGCTCGTTCCTGCGGCAAGGCTGTCGTGCAGGATAATATATGTCGTGCAGGATGTTATATGCACACCCTCTCGTGTAATATTGCTTAAAAACTGTATAGCCTTATAAATATTGTTTTCATGTGATGTGAATAATGTGAATGAATACAAATGTATTGAACTCTTTATTCTTCTCCCCAGATCATCCCACAGGCCAGATTGGAGCACGTTGCGTTGCTAGTTCAACACCCCTGATGTAAGACAAGGTAAGGTATGTTTATCTGTTTAACACACTTAAACAACAAGACCGTTCAAAGTACTTCTCACAAAGCAATAAGCTTCCAGACAACATGTATACATGAATGCAATTTAAAACACACACCCGTGCTAAAATGTTAAACCTCTCATAGCTCTCCATCCATCGCGCATATTTGCATAGTCGGTAAGAGAAAAACCTCTCACTAGCATGCTGTGCTAGTGAGAGCAAAGCGACTGCCTTGCGTCGCTGTCTCTATCTGTGTGTGTGTGTGTGTGTGTGTGTGTGTGTGTGTGTGTGTGTGTGTGTGTGTGTGTGTGTGTGTGTGTGTGTGTGTGTGCCACAAGTAGGCCATGTTGTGCACCATGAGGTGCCACTGGCAATGCCAGTGACATCACCACTGGCATCACCAGGAATGCTGGTCCCTCATTGGCTGTTCATGATGACATTGCCAGAAATTCTGGTCCCTGATTGGGCTACTGGCTTAAACACAGGCAAGCACTGACATACTGTACATAAATACATACATACATGGCGGTTTTAGCCGCGGTTAACCACCGCTCGGGCGGATTTGGGTCATTAATTAATATTGGATAACCACGTATGAAATGTGTAACGTAACGTTTCACGAGGCAATGTCCATGATTAATCATACAGCTCTGTCCACTTAAAGCCATCAGAATGCCTTGCGCTGGTTGCACATTGCCAAACCGTGCTAAAATGTTAAACCTCTCATAGCTCTCCATCCATCGCGCATATTTGCATAGTCGGTAAGAGAAAAACCGCTCACTAGCATGCTGTGCTAGTGAGAGCAAAGCGACTGCCTTGCGTCGCTGTCTCTATCTGTGTGTGTGTGTGTGTGTGTGTGTGTGTGTGTGTGTGTGTGTGTGTGTGTGTGTGTGTGTGTGTGTGTGTGTGTGTGTGTGTGTGTGTGTGTGTGTGTGTGTGTGTGTGTGTGTGTTCCTCCATTCAACTTACTTCTCATACAGAGACACAGAGCTGTAATAAGCCCTGAACCTGAACCCAGCATAGAGAGGTTCAGTGAAGGTGGCCTGGAAGGTGTACAGGTGTGTCGGTGTCTCAGAGGACACTGTGTAGTGTGTGTAAGTAAGTAAGTACATTTTATTTATATAGCACCTTTTACAGAGAGATCTCACAAAGTGCTGTACAGGCATTGAAAGAAAAACAAAATAAAAACAAGGCAAGTAGGAAACCGGCTATACAGTTAGTTACTAAGAAATATAAATTAGAATCAAATCCCAACAACAAATGCCTGTTCAAATAATAACTTTTGAGGTTCTTTTTAAAAATATCGACAGAGGCTGCAAATCTCAAGGCTTGTGGAAGAAGAGCGTTCCAAAGTTTGGGGGCAACAGCTTGAAAAGCCTTGTCACCTTTTGTTTTTAAGTTAGTCCTTGGAACCTTTAACAGACCCTGCTCAGCAGACCTTAGGGCCCTTTCAGGCTCATAGCGATCAACCAGATCTTTTAAGTAGCTCGGAGCCTGATCATGCAGAGCTCTGTACGCGAGCACTAGGACTTTGAACTGGACCCTGAAATCAATGGGGAGCCAGTGCAGGGAGGCCAGGACAGGGGTGATGTGGCACCTTCTACTGTGTGTGTGTGTGTGTGTGTGTGTGTGTGTGTGTGTGCGTGTGTGCGTGTGCGCGTGTGCATGTGTGTGCTTGCATGCCTGCCTGCGTGCATGCCTGCCTGCCACCTCCAGTCCGTTCACCTCTGTCTGTTGTGTAAGAAGTTGAGAACTCATTCATTCATATAATAAATGGTTACAGTACAAGTAGCCTAGGCTTAGTTGACAACTAGTGTTTACTGCTGCTTATGGAATGCTGTTGGTTCATTCCTTTGTGTGTAGGTATTAGAGAGACCTCTGTATGTTCAGTGCAGAGCAGCACACACACACACACACACACACACACACACACACACACACACACACACACACACACACACACACACACACACACACACTCACTCATAAATACTGTTCTTACAAAACAGTGTGGGCTCACATGTAACACCATGTATGGGCACAAAGATCTACCCTTTGGCTCCTTCTCATTGGCTAAAGGCCCTGCCTTTGTACTGTCTGTAATTCTTTTAGGAGAATGAATAACCTTGGTCTTTTGGTGTAACATACTGGTCTCGCCTTTCAGCGAGCCCACAACTATATAGTTAGGACCCCCCCCCCCCAGGAATCCGCGATTCCGCGATCACGGAATTTATCCTTTGATTGATTGATTGAAGACTTAATTAGAAGTTTGCATAGGAAAAGGTACAGTTTCATGACGGTACAGTTCACTGGTACAAGGTCTACTAAAAGGAGATCCATGAAAAGACTAAGCTTATTTCCACAGGAAACCATTAAAGTATCTCATATAACATTGAATGACAGACAAATAGAACACAGTACTATGCAGTAGATATGTAAAGGAAAAAAAATGATAGAACAAAAAAAGAAAACAGTAAGTCTAAACAAACAGTAAGTATATACAAAGAAGGGGCAGGGGAGGGTAGGGTTGGGCTAGGTTAGTTTTTTTTTACCAGTTGCGAACGGCTGCTGCCTGTAAGTGGTTTTTCAAGGCAATTTTAAAGGATGCTAGTGATCCACACTGCTTTATGGCCTTCGGTAAGGCTTTCCACATTTTGGTGGTATAGCAGAAAAATGAGTTTGACCCTTTGTTGGTTTTGACTCTGGGTTGGAAGTGATCTGTAGCGCTGCCTCTGGTGTTGTAATTATGGACATCCTTAATTTTTATAAAGTATTTTGACAGGTACTTGGGTATCATAGTGGTGTAGTGTATCTTGTACACCACGCCCATTGCAAGTTGCTGTACTCTGTCATCTACTCTGAGCCACCCCACTCTTAACTGGTGAGTAGCGGTGAGGTGAGTCTGATAGGGAAGGTTAAGCAGGACCCTAATTAGTTTATTTTGGGCTGTTTGGAGTTTAGTTTTAAGGGCTTGTGGGGCGTCACGATACCATACATGAACTCCGTAGTCAAAGAGGGGATGGAATATTGCACCAGCTAGGGTCTTCAGTGTGTTGAAATTGACCATTGGGGCGATCCTCTGTAGGAAACAAGTTTGTTGGTTGATTTTATTTATTACTTTAGAAGTCATCTTTTCGCTGGAAAGATTAGCTTCAAGGATGCATCCTAAGTAAGAGATTTCGTTTTTTCGTGTTATGACCTTGTCACCCACTTTGATTGTGAAGTTATCGACTTTTTCGAGGTTATGATTTGATCCAAAGAGGATGGACTCAGTTTTTCCCAAGTGAATTGATCATTTGTTGTCGTTAAGCCATGTGCAGATCTTACTTAGTTCAGAGTTAAGTGTCTTTTCAACCTGCAAGTGGTCCTTGCCCGAGACTAGGAGAGCCGAGTCATCCGCGAACAGGAACAGGTTGCAGTCGCAAGCAGATGCCATGTTGTTCACGTATATTAGGAACAACAGAGGCCCCAGTATGCTACCTTGAGGAACACCACAGCTTACTGGGAGGGGGGGGACAGGGTACCGTTAATCTCCACCACCTGTTCCCTCCCCACCAGGTAAGATTGCATCCAACTCACTGCTGCGCTGTCAAGACTGATGGCTTTTAGTTTCTCAATCAGAATAGAATGATTTACTTGCGACCACCCGCGGATTTCTCGGCCATTCGCGGACTTTTCTGACGGCCGCGGAATAACAGTCGCGAGTGGCAGCAGAGCAGTGGGAGTAGTCATTACTACTATTTATTATAAAACGATTTGTACATGATTTGGCCAGTGGCCACCTCATACAGAGCCTGGGGGAATAGCTTAGCTTCCCTCCTGCTAGCACTGATGCTGGATGGTCCGGTCCCACATTCGTTCCTGACAGAAACTGTGTCCTGAACTATAATTCCTCTCTATGCCTCTATGGTCCTGGCAATTACAATGCTAATGCAGAAGAGAATAAATCAATATTACACCCATACTAGGTAGTAGGTAGGCTATCCTCTAAAATGTGGTTACTATGGCCATGGTTTGGATGACAATATAGTCTTTGTAACAGAAAGTAATTATTAAAAACAATAGCAATTAAAAAACAATTTTTATTCTCAAAAATGATTATTCGATTATTCTAACGACTAATTACAATTAATTGTAGCTATTTCATGAAGGGTTTTACTTGATTGTTAGAACTATATAATTTTTTGCTTGATAACTGGTCATTTTAGGTTGTTTTTTAATGTCCACGGAATCAAGAAATGTTCTCCGCAGAATCAGGAATGTTCTCTGCGGAATCAAGACTTTTTCTCTGCCGATTCCTGGGGGGACTAACTAGTAAGGTTCAAGGTTCAAGGTTCGTTTATTTAGTGTCCCCGAAGGGCAAATGGGTTACAGCGGCATAGACAACAGTACATCAAACAATACAATAAAAACAACCAAAAAACAGAACACATGTAGCGGACAGATACCTTAAAAATAAAAATAAAGTGCACATGACCATAAAGTGCATGCATTAACTCATACAGTGCCAGGCGACTTTTAGAGCAACTTTCTCACTATGGGCTTCCCTGCCAAGCGACTTTGGGCGACTTTTACTTAGAAAAAAAACAAAAAAAAAATTTTTTTCAAATTTTTTTTTTTTTCAAAAACATTTTTTGGACCCCAAAAAATGTAGTAGGCATGATAGAAATCGCGAAATTGCATGTTTAACCCCCATAGCAACCCCATCTATCAAACATGGCAGCCATCTTTGTTTACATTTTAGGAAAACATAATGGCTATTATCTCAAGAATGCCTGAACGGATTTCCAATCTTTTTTTTTTGTTTGAAAGCTGTGAACAGCCTGCACAAACATGGTGCATGATCTGTGCATGGGTGTGCATGATCTGTGCACTACAAATTACATGGAAGTCTATGGAGAGGGCTGGCACTAATGCCACTCGAGGGCATTTTTAATTGGCAGTAAGTGAGTTAAAGTGCCATGCAGAAAGTGCACATAGTACTGGAAAGTGCATCTCTTATACAGGCGCGTCACGCCCATTCATTGTGAGTACGACGCGACACCCCCACTTTCATAAAACCGTGATCTCATCCCCCCCACCTTTTTGGCCGGCCGGGGTGCTTTTTTTTATTTTTTTCCCTCCCCTGCGCTGCAAGCTGGCTCTCATCAACACAAACGCGTAGTAGGGGCTATGGCTACTTATATTTCCAGGACAATTTCAAAATAAACATGTTGAATGATCGATTGTATATGAAAAAAATAAAATAAAGGCTCTTGTTTTGAAATGCGCTTCTGTGCAGAGAGGAAATGGCTTTCATAGGAAGTCCCTTTACCTCTCTGTCTTCCGTGCGTATTATGGACTCATGGTGAAATGAACAACACACTACAGGCATAAAGGAATAACATCAAGACAAGACCATGTAGGCTATAAAGGCATTAAACATCGTCCTCTGCTCCTCTCATCCTAACAACTCAACACTTGGTGAGTCGTGACTCGTGGCTATATTAGAGTTAGAGTAATGATGATGGAATGGATGCTAATGCTATGCTGCCTGCTGGCTAATGTACACTGTTGTCGTGTTGTGGGCTAGTGGCTATGTGAACCAGAACCACTGTTTCCTAACACTGGGGTCTGGATCGATGCGTGCAAGTTGCTGTAGTAGTAGACAGTGGTAGAGCTTAGATCGGGCCAAAAAGAATGAGCCCGGCCCAACCCACCCCACAGAACGGCAGCCCGAGCCCGGCCCAAAGCCCGACACATAATTGACAATTGGAGACCGACACAGCCCGCAGCCCGACATTATAAACAAGCTGCAGCAGCCTTTTTTCTCATATGGTGATTTGTTAAGAACAGAGTCCTTTTCCAACTGTCTTTATATAGACCTATATAAGACATTGTAGCAAGTACCGTGCTAATTATGGAACAAAAACATCGGAGCCTAATTCTTCAATCAATCAAAAAGCCTTGCTGGAAAACACAGCTGACGGCCGCCGCTAAATCAGACAGCAGGCGCACAGGCTATTATAGCTACAACGTTCACACAACGTCTATTATGATTATTAGGATACAAAAAGTGTCTGTGGACTGTTTCAACGATGTCCTCCGCTCTGCTCTGCTCGACCAGCGCTGGCAGCGCATGCATGCACTGCACACGCCACAGCAGCCAGCCACACGCACACACACAGCGCACGCACACACACACTCACGCTCAACTGTCAAGTTGCGAAACAGCGCAGCGGTGCAGCCATAGAGTCATGAGCGCGCAGTTTACACAGTCACAGAGACATCATGATACTGCGCTGCGCTTGCCTACCGGATTATAAAAGCCCGACCCGACCCATAGCCCGTCATATACATGGAAATTTGAGCCCGGCCCAGCCCGCGCCGCGCCGACCCGTCGGGTCCCGTCGGGCTCGGGCTGAATTTCTAAGCTCTAGACAGTGGTGTAAAATTATGTAGATTAACTGAAAGCTTTTGGAACTGAATGATTATATGATACTGGTGTTGTCTGTCTGTTGGAGTGTTGGTACCAAGAATTACATCTACTATAACTATATAGACTATCTTGCTGGCTGGTGCTTGTGGAGAGAGGCAAAGGGAAAGTGTAGTGTGCCGTTCCTGATTGTTTAGCAAAAAAATAAACCGCGGAAACCTTTATTGTTTATGTCGGACTTCTGCGTTGTTTGCGCCGTGAGTTTTGGTGCTATAATCAAATGGTTTGTGGATTCGGAATCACAAGAATCTAGGTTTAAAATGGTATACAGCTTGCAAAGAAATAAACCGCGGAAATCCGAATAAAACGCGTTCAAATCCGCGAAAAACCGCCATTTTGCGCGCGAGACCCCCCCCCATGTCATCCCCCCCACTCTCTAAGAGGCTCTGACGCCTCTGCTCTTATAGAAGGCCTAAAGACAAATAAAGTGCACATACCTTATTAGGAATAGGTTATCTCCTGGACCTACCCATAACAGCGTTCAATGCGCAGATAGACACAGGGACAAATAAATATTTGTGCCTGTTAGTCGTGGCACCAGCAGCTCGCAAGCGAAGGCCAGATGGGAGGAGAACATATTCTTTACATAGTGGGTGAGCAGCATCAGAACGGATGGACAGAGCTTTGCTGAGCACCTGTCTATTAAAAATCTGTCCTAAGCTGTTCATCTGAGTGCCAGATACTTTAGAGGCAACTTTTACAATCCTCCCAAGGGAATTCTTATCTCTGACACAAAGATTACCGTACCAACAAATAATCGAAAAAGAAATGACAGGCTCGATATAGGCACTGTAAAACAGTTTCATCAGAGTCTTGTCGACATTGAACTTAGCTAGTTTCCTCAAGCAGTATAGGCGTTGCTGACCTTTTTTATACATCATATCAGCGTTAAGGTCAAATTTCAACTTGTGGTCAATAATTGTGCCTAGATATTTATAGCTGGTTACAATATCTACTGCTTGTCCATTGACAACACTCTTCTGTGGAGATGGTGGGGAACATCTAAAATCAATGCATATCTCTTTTGTTTTAGAGACATTAAGTTGCAAGAAGGCGTTGTCACACCAAGACAGGAAATCATCGAGGACTTGCCCGTGACTATTCTCATCATTGTTGAGCAGGCTGACGATGACCGAGTCATCAGCGTACTTAATGATGGATCTGTTTTGAAAACGGCTGACACAATCGTTGGTGTAAAGAATATTTAAAAAGGCAGATAAAACACACCCCTGGGGCGAGCCCGTAGAAGATGACAGGAAATTAGACAGTGTCCCATTAACCCGTACACATTGAGATCTGTTTGTTAGAAAATCAAGAATCCAGCCCACCAGACAAGGATCAACACCAAAAGAACCAGACAGTTTCTCAACCAAAACATGGGGCTGTATGGTATTAAATGCAGATGAAAAATCAATAAAGAGTAACCTTGCATGGGTTTTACTACCTTCGAGATGCTTATGCACAAGGTTAAGTAAAGTGGCAGTAGCGTCTTGAACGCCCCTTCCAGCCCTGTACGCAGACTGGAGTGGGTCAAGTAGATGCTCAGTTTTTGCAACAAGCTCAGACTTAACTAGTTTTTCAAATTGCTTCATGATCAGAGAAGTTAAAGCGACAGGTCTGAAATCATTAAGCGATTTGGGGTTACTTCTCTTGGCAACCGGCACTATAGTGGACTGCTTCCAGAGAGTCGGCACCTTCTGCTGGAAGATAGAAAGATTAAATATATAATAGAAAATAGGGCCTAGCTGCTCAGCGCAGGTCTTAATCAGACGTCCACCAATATTATCAGGGCCGGGACTTTTCCCAGGCTTGCAGCCTTTAAAGGCCTTGATAACACTCTGTTCATCAAAGAGAGGTTTTAATGGGGGGGCTGACAGGAGACTGTTTCTCATCTCATTGTGTTTATCACTGAAGTCATGGACATCAAATCTATTATAAAAAACATTCAGGCTCTGAGCCAGCTGTTGATCAGAGGTGAAGTTGGGCAGCTCAACCTTTTTTCTTTCTCCCCCTTTAACCCCCGTAATTGCTTTCATGCCCGCCCAGGCAGAGCCCAGGTTGTTTGATTTCAGTTGGCCCTCAATCTTGTCCTTATACTTCATTTTACCAGCCCTGATTTCTCTCTTAATTTCTTTTTTCAGATTGTTCAATTCTATTAAGTTCCCCTCCTTAAAGGCTTTGTTCTTCCTGCGAAGAAGTGATTTAAGGGACTTAGGTACCCACGGCTTAGAGTTGGGATAAACTTTGACACATTTATTGGGGATGACAATATCTTCACAATAAGAAACCCAACAAGTGACAACATCAGTCAATTCATCAATGTCAGCAGATGATTCCACGAACAGTAAGGGCGAGGTTGTGCCGGGGAAATCTCGCTTTTTCAAACGCACATCATTTGGACAACGGAGCATCAGCAGGTATCGCTACTCACTCCACAGAGGTTAGGGTTAGGTTTGGTTGCTACTCACTCCACAGAGGTTAGGGTTAGGTTTGGTTGCTACTCACTCCATGGAGGTTAGGTTTGGTTGCTACTCACTCCATGGAGGTTAGGTTTGGTTGCTACTCACTCCATGGAGGTTAGGTTTGGTTGCTACTCACTCCATGGAGGTTAGGTTTGGTTGTTACTCACTCCATGGAGGTTAGGTTTGGTTGCTACTCACTCCATGGAGGTTAGGGTTAGGTTTGGTTGCTACTCACTCCATGGAGGTTAGGGTTAGGTTTGGTTGCTACTCACTTCACAGAGGTTAGGGTTAGGTTTGGTTGCTACTCACTCTACAGAGGTTAGGTTTGGTTGCTACTCACTCCACGGAGGTTAGGGTTAGGTTTGGTTGCTACTCACTCCACAGAGGTTAGGGTTAGGTTTGGTTGCTGCTCACTCCACAGAGGTTAGGTTAGGTTTGGTTGCTGCTCACTCCACAGAGGTTAGGGTTAGGTTTGGTTGCTACTCACTCCACAGAGGTTAGGGTTAGGTTTGGTTGCTGCTCACTCCACAGAGGTTAGGGTTAGGTTTGGTTGCTGCTCACTCCACAGAGGTTAGGGTTAGGTTTGGTTGCTACTCACTCCACAGAGGTTAGGGTTAGGTTTGGTTGCTACTCACTCCACAGAGGTTAGGGTTAGGTTTGGTTGCTACTCACTCCACAGAGGTTAGGGTTAGGTTTGGTTGCTACTCACTCCACAGAGGTTAGGTTTGGTTGCTACTCACTCCACAGAGGTTAGGTTTGGTTGCTACTCACTCCACAGAGGTTAGGGTTAGGTTTGGTTGCTACTCACTCCACAGAGGTTAGGGTTAGGTTTGGTTGTTACTCACTCCACAGAGGTTAGGTTTGGTTGTTACTCACTCCACAGAGGTTAGGGTTAGGTTTGGTTGCTACTCACTCCACAGAGGTTAGGGTTAGGTTTGGTTGCTACTAACTCCACAGAGGTTAGGTTAGGTTTGGTTGCTACTCACTCCACAGAGGTTAGGTTTGGTTGCTACTCACTCCACAGAGGTTAGGATTAGGTTTGGTTGCTACTCACTCCACAGAGGTTAGGTTTGGTTGCTACTCACTCCACAGAGGTTAGGGTTAGGTTGCTACTCACTCCACAGAGGTTAGGTTTGGTTGCTACTCACTCCACAGAGGTTAGGTTTGGTTGCTACTCACTCCACAGAGGTTAGGTTTGGTTGCTACTCACTCCACAGAGGTTAGGTTTGGTTGCTACTCACTCCACAGAGGTTAGGGTTAGGTTTGGTTGCTACTCACTCCACAGAGGTTAGGGTTAGGTTTGGTTGTTACTCACTCCATGGAGGTTAGGTTTGGTTGTTACTCACTCCATGGAGGTTAGGGTTAGGTTTGGTTGTTACTCACTCCATGGAGGTTAGGTTTGGTTGTTACTCACTCCATGGAGGTTAGGGTTAGGTTTTCGTTGTCGAAAAGATGACTTGTAGAAATAGCGACACGCTCGCGGTTGCGCCATCTGTCTTGGCCCTATTTTCATTCTGGCTTTTCAAAATAAGAGTGGCGGCCAATGGCAGAAACACGTGGCATTCTACTGCGGGGTTCTGGCGCCATGGTGTGACACTAAAAGTGTTTTAACAGGTGTAGATTAAAGCTATTGATCAGTTGAATTTCCTCTCAGGCTCACATCAGAGCCAGCCTGGGAATCAGCCACACCTACAAGACTCACAGCTGCAGGAAACAGTCTGAGTAAACATATAGGCTAAGCCTATTGCAATACACTGGGTCAAAGTTATCCTTAATAAACACAGCACCGTTTGCAATCGAAGGTCGCAGTTTACCATGAGAAATGTCGCAGCTTGTCTCCGTCTGTCTGTCTGGCTGTCTGTCAGTGTAAATTTTTACAGTCTATTGGTTCCCTTGACACATCACTGTGACATCACAGGTGAAAAGTCCATATATGGATATTCCCCAGAATCCCTTTTATGCCCATATATGAAGATCCCTGATGTCATCACTTGGCCAGATGGCCAAGAAATTGAACCGACAAACTATCTCAAATTGTGATGTAGTATCTGACCCGAGGCCCCTTTCTAAGTAGCATACATTCACACCATACCTTCCCCGAAAACGTCAATATTGAACTCCATAATCTATATGGATACATATTATTATTAATAAAGGATAAAATAAAATACAAAGTCCATATATGGGCATTCCCAGAAACAAATCCCTTTTATGCCCATATATGGAGATTTCTGGTGTCATCAATCCCAGGCCCTAACTGGTCCAAGAGCCTGCTTTACTCTGATTTACACCCTAACTTCCCCAAAAAGTTAATATTAAGTCCATATTATGTATATGGATATATATTAATAAAGGACAAAATAAATACAATGTCCATATACAGTATGGGCATTCCTAGATGATGCCCTGTTAGGGTACCCCCTTATGCCCATATATGGAGATCCCCAGGCATCAAGCCCAGGCCCTAACTCACCAAGGCCCTGATTGGCTTTAATAATTAACATACGTTTTATGCCCATGTATGGAGATCCCTGTCCCAATGTCATCAATATCAAGGACATATCTGGGAATGCCCATATTTGGTAATGCCCATATATGGGCATGTTTTGACATAACATTGTTGACTATCATGCAGGGGTATTTATATGGGTAACTGGTCCGATATATCACTTGCCATATGGCCAAGAATTGGCGTGACCTGGGCTAGGTCGAATGTCGCCCTGAGGCATCTTACTAGTTTAAGGACAATTCATACATTTTTAAAACAAAAGCATACTACAAAATCTATCTATCACCGTGTGATGTAGAGTTGATGATGGCAGTGTTGGAATCTCCATATATGGGCAGGTCAGCCATAGACATTGAGGTCAGTTATAGACATTGATGATCAAATATGGAGATCCCTGTCTGTAGAACCAACCGTGTAATGTGAGACCCCAGACATATGCGTCAGTGCATGTCAGTATCTGTCTCTCAGTTCTTGTCCCCTTTTATTGATTGATTTGATTGATTGATTATTTTAAAAGACAAAAATGGAGAACAGTACAAGTATAGTCAATACAATATAAATGTGGTACAGTACAAGTACAGTTAAACAGCCTGCCTAAAAGGAACATCCCAATAAGACTTTTTACGGAAGCCCTCTGAATTTAATTCATGGACATAATAAATATGAAAAAAAAAAAAAAAATCTGGCATGTCTATGGGAGAAGTGATAACTACCTCCTTCTCTGGCCTCCTGAAAGGTGAGTTTTCACCTGTCTATGGGAGAAGTGATAACTACCTCCTTCTCTGGCCTCCTGAAAGGTGAGTTTTCACCTGTCTATGGGAGAAGTGATAACTACCTCCTTCTCTGGCCTCCTGAAAGGTGAGTTTTCAGGGCAGTTTTGAAGGATGCCAGCGAGCTACATGTTTTAAGGGAGGTAGTCAAGGAATTCCACACCTGGGTGGCAGTGTTGTAGAAGGAGAATTTACCCATATTTGTCTTATGGGTTTGTGTTATCAGATCATTGTGTGCGCTCCCTCTGGTGTTGTGGCCATAAAAGGGATTATATTAGTGTGGTTGCCCTAACGGGGCATCATCTGGGAATCAGATGTAGAGTTCAGCTCCATATATGGAGATCTAGGTGATGATCCGGTCGTCTCCATGTATGGATATCCAGGGTTTGATCTTTGATGAGGTGACGTCACGTGATATACAGTAATTGAGGTGTTACAGAAGGAAGGACATTGAGGTTTACAGAGGGACAAGATGTGCCGGTTTTCATAGTTAATTAACTGCGACCTTCAGTCGCAATAAGACTCAACAATCATAATCCATGATCCAGTCTCTCTATCAGTCGTCCTCCTCACCTCTGACTCTGATACTTATCTGTTTAGACGATCAGGTATGTTTCCATTGTTGGCACACCTTAGACCAGGGGTAGGCAACCTTTTTGACATGAAGTGCCAATATTTTTTCCCTTGATAGTCAGTGTGCCGGTACCATATTAAAAATGTAAATAAAATGTCCAAGTCAATTTCCACCAATTTTTATTGTCCATTCTGTGTACATGGGGTGCATAGGATTAGGCCTATATTTATTTTAGATTTTCTTTCAGATCTCAGTGCAATATTAGACTAACAATCATAGACTAAGGACAATATTTCGTTTTCAAATCAGAACAGTCAGACTCAAAACATTTCTTTTTCATATCAGAACAGTCAGACTCAGTGCTATATTTCTTTTTCATATCAGAACTGTCAGACTCAGTGCTATATTTCTTTTTCATATCAGAACAGTCAGACTCAGAACATGTATTTTTCATTCATATCAGAACAGTCAGATTCAGTGCAATATTTCTTTTTCATATCAGAACTGTCAGACTCAGAACATTTCTTTTTCTTTCATATCAGAACTGTCAGATTCAATGCAACATTTCTTTTTTCATATCAGAACAGTCAGACTCAGTGCAATATATGTATTTTCATATCAGAACAGTCAGACTCAGTGCAATATGTATTTTCATGTTAGAACAGTCAGACTAAGTGGATTTTCCCCTTTTTTTCCACATGAGAACAGTCACACATATAACCGCCTACATTGCCACACCATTATTCACCAGTCAGGCATCACATTTCAGAGCTGAAATAAAAAAAATGGCTATGTAGCATGCCACAGAAAATAAACAAATGCATACCAGTCAGTGTGATCCCTGTCCCTGTTTCTCCTTGCTGAGCTGCGTTATCTGGGGCTTGTAGTTTGTCACTTTAAGTTGCACACATGCTTCGGAGTGGTCAAGAGTCAAACGGCTGCGGGAGGGGCTGAGCACATTCTTCATGTGTGAAAAGATTTGCTCACAGAGGTAGGTTGAAGCGAAGACTGACAACAGAGCCAGTGCAACGTTCTTGAGGCAGCAGAATTTATCTGGTACAGATGTCCAACACTTGAATATGCAAGTCCCGGGATTTTCACCCTTTTCACCCTTCGCTGCTGCAGTTTCCAAGTCTTTGCGTAGCTGTGCAAACTTTGTCATCCACAAAGCTGAACTTTTCAGTTCAATCAGCTGCATTTCCAGATCCTGTGTGTCCATCCAATCTATCAGAGATGAATCAAACTCGTCTCCATCAAAGCTGTCGGGCTTGATCAAAAAAGAAAACATGGGCCCATATTTCCTAAAGTCCCCAAACTGTGTCAAGAACTCAGATTCCAGATCAGTGATGTACTTGCAGATTTCAGCGACGTTGATCCTGTGCTGCGCTGAACGCTCCCGTAGGTGTGTGAAGTAGCGGAAAGTGGAGGAAGCGATGTCCCTTTTATAAACGGCTAGCTTGCCGACAAAACTCTCCCACATTTCATACATGTCCAACACTGTCTTCCCCGCACCTTGTAGCCCGCGATTGAGCACGTTGAAATGTCCCGTGATATCAGTGAGGAACATGAGCTTCACTATCCACTTCTCATCCTCCAGCTCTGGGTAGACTTGGCCCTTTTCAGCGAGGAACGTTTTGATCTCGTCAAAGCAGCCAACAAATCTGTCCAATACTTTCCCACAGCTTAGCCACCGAACAGCTGAATAGAGAGGGAGATCCTTATGTGTGCTTTCCACTTCCTCGAGCAGGGACTTGAACTGTCGGTGTGTTAGAGAAGATCGCTTAACTATAAAGTTAACAATCTTGGACACTGTCTCCATAACTGTATTAAGATCTGAATTTGACATTTTTGCACATAGGTTTTCTTGGTGTATTATGCAGTGCAGTTTCATGACGGGGTGACCGATTTTATCCTCAATTAATTTGACAGCTCCTTTGTGTCTCCCGACCATGGCAGGAGCGCCGTCTGTTGTGACTGCAAATATTTTCGTGATATCAACTCCCCGCTCCTCAAAATGGTCGATAAACACCTTGGCTACATCTTCGCCTTTTGTTGTGTCAGGCATTGGCTTTAAGCAGCAGAGTTCTTCTCTTACAGCAGTCGAATCACAGTATCTTGCCATTACTGCCAAACGTGGCATGTCATTTATATCCACGCTCTCATCAAGTCCAACACTAAATACAGTGGCATCTTTCAGCCCAGCCGTTTGCTGTGAGTTCACATTTTCTGCCAATTCTTCAACGCGTCGCTGGACCGTTCTGGCTGATGTGGGGATATCTTTTATTCTTGACAGGATTTTTTCTTTATTTGGAAAGTCCTCAAACAAAACATCTGCGCTTGCCTCAAACGCCTCTTTAATGTATTCACCGTCGGTGAATGGCTTTCCACGTTTTGCAATGCAATTGGCAATTTGATAACTTGCTTCAGTGCCATGGTTTCTAGCAGTGGTAAAACTTTTCAGGCTGTTCGTTTGCTTCTCATATTCACCCAAAGCCTTTTTTATCGTCTCTGCCTTGTCCGCGGCATCTTTGAATTTCTCTTCGTGTCTCGTTTGAAAGTGACGTTTAACGCTTGACGTCCGACATACAACATTCTCAAGACATAAAACACAGACGGCCCGGTCTTTCTGGAAAACAAATCCATATTCATTCGTCCAAGCAGGCTGGAATGTCCGGACATCCAGTTTGGCCTTTTTAGCCATTTTGCCTCTTGTTTTACACTGACAGAGTGGAGCCTAAACAACGTGTGTCGCGCAAACACACACCGGCCGTCGTAGATGACGTAATGTACATCAAGCACTGCTGCTGCTCTGAGCGCAGCTTTGGGTATGGTCATATGGAGGTGTAAAAATAAAAACTAAATACCAGAATACATACAGAAGGTACATTACATGTACATTCATTTACACACACATTAAAGGGGACTTGCAATGGGTTTATATTTTATTCAATTGCATATAAAAGGGCTATTAAAAAAAAAAAAAAAAGATCCCCCAATCTGCCGGCGTGCCAGTGATTACCACCTGGCGTGCCAATGTTGGCACGCGTGCCATAGGTTGCCGACCCCTGCCTTAGACGTTCTCATCAACACAGACAGCACCTGTTCACCTTTATGGAAACCACAACTATTAAAGCTACGTTGACAAACTGGTTTAGCTGAAGTTAATCTGGAGTCTCAGAGAACTTGGAAATAATATTATATTAACCCATTAAGACCTGAGGTTGATTCCACCAAAGCTCTTCTGAATCCTAAAAGTGTTTTAAAACACATGATGTTGCTGTAATATCAGTGGATTTCAGAACGTGCAAGGACCCCCAAATTCATATGTATTTGGCCGTGGACCCCCTAGATTGGCCTGTATAGCTGTCTATTCATTATGTAAGACTTAAGTGATGGATGATTATGTAGACCAGTGGTTCTCAACCTTTTCAGGCCGCGACCCCCAAAACGATGATATTTTAACTGGGGACCCCCAAAACGATGATATTTTAACTGGGGACCCCCCAAAATAATCATATTTTAACTGGGGACCCCCCCCCCCCCCCCTGACGAGCACTAAGAGTTCAGGCATTACATTTTGTATAACACGGTTCTATTGCATAGCTGATCTACATGCTCACATACAATGTTGCGAGGCGTTGTGAGCATGTAGATCTGCTATTTTCAATTTTTTTTGCCTCTAAAATTTGACAATTTGGCCAATGTTTAATTTGTCATTAGAGGTGTTAAAAAGTCCTTAAATCATCACTTTATAAATGTGCAGATACCCTCAATACACTTAAACTTTATGTTGGTTTGTTTACTGTTGAGAGAGAAAACAATGTTGCACATTAAGTTAATCATCTGGGGACCCCCAGGGGGTCCCAACCCACAGGTTGAGAACCACTGATGTTTATCCCCAGGCTGCAGTCAGACAAACACAGAGACAAGTAAACGATGTTTATGTGAATTCATCTCTGTCAGCTCAACCTGTTTAGCCACTCTGTAGCCACGCCCCTTTTGACAGTTGTGCATTATTTTATTTCATGTCACCTCACATGACTGTGTGTGTGTGTGTGTGTGTGTGTGTGTGCCTGCCTGCCTGCCTGCCTGCCTGCCTGCCTGCCTCTCTCTCTCTCTCTCTCTCTCTCTCTCTCTCTCTCTCTCTCTCTCTCTCTCTCTCTCTCTCTCTCCCCCTCCCCTTTTCTACTCTTTTTACTCTAGTAATCTATTACCTCCTGGGAGAACCTGGTTGTTCTTGTTTTATCTGACGTAATGAACACACACACACACACACACACACACACACACACACACACACACACACACACACACAATAACTGTCTGTCTGTCTGTCTGACTGTCTGTCTGTCTGGCTGACCCTAAAGTGGAAGGGATTATCTTTCATGCTCTGATGTGACGACAGGCTCAGCGCCTCAACCCCCCCCCCCCCCCCCCCCCCCCCCCCCCCATGACATGACCGAATCTATCTTATGGACAAACGAACGATGATCCGGTTCACGTAAATGAACAATAGTTCCCACCACTATGTCACTTTGTTGCTATAATCTTTTTATGTTTAATTCACTCAAGAAGGAATACATGTTGACTAGACTTTATTAGTGATGTGTCGGTCATGAATGACCCGTTCAAAAGAACGGATCTTTATGGTGAACCAAATCAAACGGGTCACCATCCCGAAAAGACCCGTTCAACCGTTCACGGCGTTCAGTTGCAAATGCGACGGGAGAGACGGTTCATTCAACGTTCCTCTTAATCCTCACAAGAGAAGACAGACCCGACCGACCGTTCCGTTCCTCCTTTCTTCCGTTCCTCTTTCCTTATTGGACTGTAGTGGGCTGGAGGGCGGGCTCTCCCTCAGAGAAGCAGGCAGAATGGGGAGCGTGGGACTGTGTGAACAATTGTGTTAACATATTTTTAATCCAATGTTTGGTCAAACTAACCCAACCTCCAACCCAATAGTGTCTACCCAACAGTTGAATTATGAAATTAACCCAGCATTTGTAAGAGAGTTTGCAATCCGATGTGTTGGTAGCATACTGTAAGTGTAAATAATACGTGTCCAAGTGAACAGATCCCTTTATGCCCATATATGGAGATGCCTGATGTCATCAATATTCTGTGAATATCTATGGGTACCAGGGGTCACCATATATGGGTAACTTGTCCGATGTACATCACTGGCCAGATGGCCAACACATGGAGCGACCTTGCCCTTAAGGGCGTCTTACTGGTATGATTATTATACTGAATGAATCATGACCTCATGTGATTAGTGTGGTTACTATAGCAACACACTATTGTTCTCCGTCAAGTTTTCTTTTGAGCGGTGGTAAACCGCTCCATAGAGTGGCTGAGCGTGTGTCTGTAGCCTTTTTCCTCAGCATTTGCCATAGCAAAACGTGTGTGTGTAGCATAGTGTACATCAGGGGTCGGCAATAGGCGGCCCGCGGGCCAAAACTGGCCCCTCGGAAATTATTTCTGGCCCCTCAGATTATTTTGAGATCTATTCATTTTATTTTACTTTTTATTTAAACAATACTGACAGTCCCACTAGATTGGTAGCACTACGAGCGAACAAACGTGTCGCTGCTCTGGACCGTCTCTCTCTCTCTCTCTCTCTCTCTCTCTCTCACTCACTCACTCACTCACTCACATACACACACACACACACACACACACACACACACAGTCCGCAGAGTCACACCACGCAGCAGTGGAGTGGTGCTGCTGCAGTGAGCTTGTACCGTTGTACCTGTGGTCAAACTGCTTCTGTCTTGGGTGGAAACTAACTGGTATCCATGCTAACCATAACTATATCCATGCTTCATCTTTGGTGCCGTGTCTAAAATCCTTGCCAGCAGCCAAAACTGTCACGGCAAAGCCGTGGTGCTTCTCAGATGGCTTTGCGTAGATGAGAGGTAGGTAGTAGCCTTACATTAATCCTCTCCTGTAGTAGCTTCTGCTTTGATGACGTCTATGGCTACAGGAGAGTCTTAACGCTTTGACAGACAGGTCGGGAGTATGGTCTGCAAAACTGCTACTGCGGCTCTACACATGCATACATGCGAGACATATCTTCCGTACAAGTTCTGCAAGGTGTATGCGACTTGTAAGGTAGCCTTGTTTAATGTATAAGTCCGTATTGTTAAATAAAATGAGTTTTTACCAAGTGTGTGTCTTTTCCAAATCGAGCAGCTCTGGTCTGGTTAAAGATGGCTGCACTTATCACGTGACGTTCATCCATTCCCCCTTTCGTTCATACAAGGACATGACGTATGTGTATACGGAATAATGCTTCCAGCCACCAACGGGCGCTGTTGCAGCTAACATTGTAGCAAACGAGGAAAAGCTGTACACTTGGTAAAAACGAATTTTATTTAAAAATACGGACTAATACATTAAACAAGGCTACCGTACAAGTCGCATACACCTTGCAGAACTTGTACAGAAGATATGTCTCGCATGTATGCATGTGTAGAGCCACAGTAGCAGTTTTGCAGACCATACTCCCGACCTGTCTGTCAAAGCGTTAAGACTCTCCTGTAGCCATAGACGTCATCAAAGCAGAAGCTACTACAGGAGAGGATTAATGTAAGGCTAGGTAGGTAGGATAAACACAAAGTTTGCTGTCCATATTCCTCTTTAAACGCCACTTTTCACTGTTTACTCCTCTTTCTTCATGCCTTTGGATTGTGTTCTCTTGCTAACTAGAAGCAGATAAGGCTGAATGTTTCGTGTTGTCTAGCTGTCTGTCTTTCTGCACAAGTAGGCTTGCAGCTGCACTCAATTCACACTAACGACCAATGTTTGATCCAACGTGCAGCGGTGTCGCGCAGAATGCGCACATTATTCAATCTACAATCTCACAAAACGTTGTGCTGGCTGCACAGCGTTGTGAGATGTGCCAAGTGATTTATTATGAATCATGCATATGTGTATGTAATGTTGTAGCCTACTTGCAGCAGAGAAGGGGAGTAATAATTATGAACATAAATAAAAGTATGTAATCATTAAAATTATTATAGGCTCCACTAATCAGTCCTATTTGCAAATAGAAAGAGGGGAAAACAGCTTGTTTTTCCACATATAGATGCCTTAATGGTCCACGTCACATTGATATAAGCCAGTATGCGCACGCCGGTCGGCACCAAATGAACCCCACCGTTCATAGGATGCAATGGATGGCACTCGTGTTTAAAAATGCATTCCATCAAACTTTCAGATGCTGTTTTTCTCCCAGTGTGGAGGAAGAATGCTTAGGATTTTTACTGTAAATTCTCACTCTTGAAATATATAATCCTTAGTTTCTGTTGATTGTAAACAATAATAGCGATTCAAAACAGTTGTCCTTCAAACCCCACCTCTATTCACCGTCATCAGAACAGAGGGAGCGCTCCTCTTGATCACCCACCCGATCCACTGGATCACCAGAGCGTCTACTGCTCGCCCAGCTGCAGTCCATGAAGCCTAATTATGCTCCGTCCTGCGACGGTGTCGCGCGCAGAGCCGCAGACCTCCAAGCTCAGAAGGGTTGCATTGGTGACGCGATGTGAGTTTGTATATCAGCTACTCTTGACGCGGAACACCATTGCGCAATGAAGTATATGTCTCGATAAGGGCGCACCCATGGGAGCACCTCACTAGCACACAAGAGGAGTTTGAATAACCAGTGCTCCCCAAAACAACAGGTTTGGGGATCTGTTGGGAATTGATTACATGATACAGTCAGCTGTGCATTCAGTCTCAATGTTTGTAAACAAATAATTGGTCTATTGGTCTATATATTTTTCTTTTTTAATCACAGATGCCTATATGTCTTGTAAGGCAGTCTTGGAGTTCCAGTATTGTTTAACTATGACTTTCTTAAAATAGCCTTTAATTTTTTCATTTAATGTTCTGGCCCGCCATCTAATTGGCCCGAAAAAAATTGTCCCGAGGCCAAATCTAATTGCCGACCCCTGCTGTACATCCTAGGCTCAAATCCTTGTCTGAAGATGTTATGCAAGCACGACCGCCGCTCACTTTACATTGGGTGTGATTTTCTCTTTATTTTCCCCCAGCAAAGTGAATGTGTGTTTTATAAACCTGTTGACTGATGTTATGCTGGTTGTAAGGCTGGATATCAGACAGGATTGGTCATGCTTCACATGACATTACAATATACCAGTAAGACTCTCTAATCAGAAGATAAGCGACCGTCAGGTCGCATGCATGTTGTCTGCAAAAAGCAACCTCGTGGTGGCGCTAGAAGAGGGGAATGTGAGAAATCAGGGGCGGAGGTTGTGGTTTGCCAGCCAAGGAGTGAGTGTGCAAAGTTTGGCATGGATAGGGGCAACGGTGCCGGAGATAAGAGTAGGGCCAAAAGTGTGACGTGGCATAGAGACTGACTGACAGCCGGTGGAGGTTTTGATAGTAAATATGACCTGACGGTCGCAACAATATAAATGTTAAGACAGAATTAATTTCCCAGTGGATTCCTCTCGACAGGCGTCAGTAAAACCACACTTGCAATTTCCTGATTAATTACACTTTATAGTGTTGAATAATGCACATATTATGATGTCAGAAGAAGTGTGTGTGTGTGTGTGTGTGTGTGTGTGTGTGTGTGTGTGTGTGTGTGTGTGTGTGTGTGTGTGTGTGTGTGTGTGTGTGTGTGTGTGTGTGTGTGTGTGTGTGTGTGTGTGTGTGTGTGTGTGTGTGTGTGTGTGCACATGCATCCAGCATTGACTGTTTTCTGATGTATTTTATGAATCCTGACAGGTTGAATAAAGATCAGCATGGAGAAAGAGGAGGAGAGAAGAGACAGAGCTCCAGCAGTGAAGGTTGACCGCTCTAAAGATGAACCTCCTTCAGACACTGATGAACCTGGACCTTCACACACACAGTATGTTAATCCTTCTATACAATACACATTAATACTATACTATACAATATACACACTACAACACTATACCTAATGAACCTGGACCTTCACACACAGTATGTTAATCCTTCTATATGATATACACACTATAACACTATAAAATATACACACCATAACACTATACAATATACACACCATAACACTATACCTAATGAACCTGGACCTTCACACACAGTATGTTAATCCTTCTATACAATATACATTAATACTATACAATATACACTATACAATATACACTATACAATATACACCAGGGGTGCCCAAAGGGTAGATCGTGATCTACCAGTAGATCACCAAGGGTGTGCAGGTAGACCACATGACATGCCTCTAAAAATATATAATTAAAATATAAAAAGAATATGTCAATATGACATCAAGAAGGGCCTGTCAGCTCCCTTCATGGCTTCTAAAGTAGGCAAACCTCCAATGAGATACTTTGTTCAAGAGTCAGTAGCATTACAAAGAACCCCAAAACCTTCCACTTCCATACGGAATGGGATGAAGACATTTCCCCCAGTATTTCCCATTTATTTCCCCCTTACAGTAAGTGTGTTTGTCTAAAATGTAGACAATGCTGTTATTCCAAAGCCCCCCTCAGGCCCTCAGCTAAAACATTTTGGATGGTTAGATCATGTTGAGCTAGTCATTTTAAAAGTAGATCTCACGTCAAAAATGTGTGGGCACCCCTGATATACACTATACAATCAGGGTTTCCTGCAGAAAAAAAGCTTGGCCAGGGGGGACTTGGCTATGGGTGGACTCTGGTGCGCGCGCTTGCGCGCGCGCCGGAATTTTTTAATTAATTAATTAGATTAATTTAATTACCTTAATTTCTATTCATTCTTATTTTGCCCTCAACATAGGAGAAGAAGTTACTTTAACAAACACATGCCCATGATGACGGAAAACACAACTACATGCTATCATCATTCACATTTATTCAACATTGAATATATATATATATTTTTTTACAGGACAGTGTAACTTTTCTTTTCTTCAGGTTAATCAACCAGTACTTGTGCCATATAAATAGTTGCCTACAGCACAAAAAAAACTGTGGTGTAAAGTTAAAAGTAATTAAGTAGATTTACTTACTTTACTGATGTACTGTACTTATACTGTACAAAGAAGGAGATTGAGTTTTTCCTGTATTCAGTACTTTTACTCCTACTCTACTACATCTTGATCTAAATATTTTACTTTTACTCCACTGCAATTTTTGAAAACTTTAGTTACTAGTTACTTTGGAGATATAAATGATTATACCATAAAACATAAATTAATTCACTTTATCCCTATTTATACCTAGGTTACTTGAAAATAGCTCATCTATAAGCTTGTTATGAGCTTGACTTTTACTTGTAACTGTAAGAGAGTACTTGTCTTCTACATTGCAGTAAAACATTTGAGTACTTTTTCCACCACTGCTTCCCTTCACCCCAGTCCACCCATCGCGTCCTGACAGCCAATCAGCGTTGTGTTGATGTTGTCCGGAGACACTTAAATGTTTTTGTGTTGATTCCAACGGGACAAGACATTTTATTAACGCGGACCCCACCTGC
Source organism: Nannobrachium achirus (assembly GCF_963921795.1). Taxonomy (NCBI): domain Eukaryota; kingdom Metazoa; phylum Chordata; class Actinopteri; order Myctophiformes; family Myctophidae; genus Nannobrachium; species Nannobrachium achirus. Next base: position 7,105,829 of record NC_137816.1, on the reverse strand, counting down.
ACCACCAAAGTGAAGCGATGAGCGACTAGAATAGAAGAAATAACGTGATGGTTGAACGGATGAACGCAGCATGTCTTGCATCGCGTCCGGACGCACACATTAGTGTGGCACTGTTAGCATGTTGGCTAATAAGCTCTCTCTGTGTGTGTGTGTGTGTGTGTATGTGTGTGTGTGCGTGCGTGCGTGTGTGTGCGTAATGACGACGTGAAGTCTCTTGAGTTTGAAAAAATCACACTTGTGTGAACTGAGCGGTGGAGGCTGTGTGTGTGTGTGTGTGTGTGTGTGTGTGTGTGTGTGTGTGCGTGTGCGCGTGTGTGTGTGTGTGTGTGAATGTGAGTCTGAACAACAGCGCCCCTCCCTTAACATGTGTGGTCAGAAAAGGTTACTGCAGGCTACAGACACGCATACCCACACACACGGCCACGTATAGGAGCGTTGTGACTAGGCGTGGGGCGGTATCGACATTTTGTTACTGCGATTACCGTCTTCCCATTTACCGCCGGTATTGCGGTAATTACCGCACCCCCGTATCTATTAATTAAGGTTCGGCGATAAGCCAAAATATTGCAATCGTCTTCCCAAAAGTCGCCTCTCCACAGCCTGACTGCCCGAGTTATACTTCCCCGTACAGCACAGCAGGTTTGGCTTTGAAAGGCGCAGATCTACAAGCTCACAACACGTCGCATCCGCGACGCGTTCTGAGCTTTTAGATCTGCACTGTCGGGTTACCATAGTAACGGTAGCTACTTGGGCTTTTAAGACACAGACTGCTGTCAGTGCTGTGTGTGAACAAAGCAGAAGAGAGACGGAGACGGGTAATCAGATCGTGTACAGTGATTAACTCACGTCTGAGATCACAGCGATTGAGTGCTGATACAGGTTTTAGTGACAAGACTTGACAGAAAAGGTTATAAAATCGGCGACGGGGCACAACAGGCGAGTCGGCGCGACGCGGTGGGAAAAGTAAAAGATAGTTTCATTTTCGCTTTTAGTCCACGCGGTCCGCGCTCCGCCTGTAATCCGTATGAATAAAAAACAAAATGCCACAAGGTACTACTGCCACAACACAAGGTATGTATTAACATACTTGTGTTGTGTGGATTACAGTCAGAGAAAGTTTACGCTTCTCCGTGCTCCCTACTACGAGGCTGCTGCTGTGTCTGTGTAGAGAGTCTCCGAGTCGAGTGACGTATGTGGCTTCCAAACCATAGACGTTCCAAACCTGTGGTACGCGGCCCAGAGCAGAGCGGCATGGAGCGCTTGCGGTCCTCGCCTCTCCCCCGTTTTGAAACTCGCTTGTTTTCAATAAAACAATAGACTATTTTGACCGCGGTAAGGACCCTGACACCGCGGTAGGCCTCGGTATACCGCGGTACGGCGGTTACCGCCCCCAACCCTAGTTGTGACCACCGCTCAAAAAGGGTATGCAGCACACACTGTGCAGGCAGACAGCGCAACACAAAAGAATGAATAAAAACAACAACTATGTAACACATATATCTGGTGTAATGTGCGCTGGTAGGCAGCGTTGCAACTGCGAGACGTGAGGCAAATTCCTGAACACTTTTAAGAGCTGTGTCGGTGCGGCGCGCCTGCACGTGCAGTTAGCGACGAGGATTTCTTTATTATTATTATTTTTTTCCCCAGACCCTGGCCGGGCGGGAGAAAATTCAGGCTGTGCGCGGCGCCTGTTCAATAAAACGGTGCCGGAAACCCTGACAATATACACACTATAACACTATAACTGATGAACCTGGACCTTCACACACACAGTATGTTAATCCTTCTAAATTAGGGAAAACGTAATAGAATGTTGAGTTGTCATGACCCAAGGATCAGGATAAAATGATAATATTTTATGGCCTACGGTTTAAGAGTTATAAACATGAAGCTGGCTGTTGTAGCGCCACCATGAGGCTGTTGTAGCCAAGTTTCATGGTAATCAGATGCTTAATTCATGATTGGTGGCATTTTGGGCAAAACATGCCCCTCCCACAAACTGTGAAAGCCAAAAGTTGCCAATCAGAAGGGAGTGTGAAAGAGCTGACAGATAGATTATGATCATGTGACCACAGAGTTGAAACTATGTGCATGAGCCCTGTAACTCCCTCAGATGTATACGGATGGACAGCAACACGTTCTTGTAAATTACTGATGAATTTATTCACACCGTGAGAACTGAAAAAGGTTCAAAAAGATACAAAAATGTACAATAAACACTTGGTCATTTACTAAACAACATACAATATTATTCTCTAATTTCGTTGTCTTAGTTTCTTTTCTTTCATTAATACTGTAGTACAAACATATTAATTCAATCACATAGGCCTACAAACACACATTTCCAAATGCAATTAAGTCAACATACAAGAACCACAACATTAATGCCATACAGTAATGAAGCACTTAGTTAGCAACATTTTCTTAGCCCTTAGCTGTTTACATCAAGCCAACAAACACAACACTAAAATATCTTCAAATAAAACAACACAAAAACGTCAGACTACAGTACAGTACCTTATTAGCTGCATACATTTACAAGGAGGGAATTATTGCTCAAATTCGCGGACTTTATGGCACTTTTAATAGTAAACTCTTTACAGCAACACTGTGGCTAGTGTTCAGAACTGACGCTGCTTTTACTGTGTGTGCAACATTGAAATACGGCCGGGTAGAAACGTCACGTTGCCGCTAATTAGTTCCGCCCCATTCATCTGACTGGAGGAAGGTAGGAACCAAAAATCCTAATGTAAATAGTAACCAAACTAAATTACTGACTTGACACAGAGGCAGTTATACTCCCACCAAAACATATCACTGCATATGGTTTCTTATAATTACGTAGTACTGCATAAAACACAACACAACTAAACTACAACTTGGTCCTTGATCTCCCCAGGGATGGTCACCAAACTGCACCTGCAGGGAGACAGAGAAAGGTAGAGAGAAATATAGCAAGAGAACAATAGAGAGAAGAGGGAGACTGGGGTCTTCGGTCTTCAGTCTGCTTCCACCAGCGTCACCGTCTTATGGATGGGTCTTTCCAGGTGGACAGGTTTGGAGATGCGTTTTCCTTTCTCATCAAGGGTAGAGTCACTGACGAGCAACTTGAGTTTTCGCACTCTCCCATCCTTTCCTGGGTACACTTCGATGACCTTAGCCATCCTCCACTGGTTACGTGGCGTTGCATCATCTTGCAGTAGTACAAGTCAATATCATTGACCTTTGCGTTCCTTCGATCTTTGGTCCACTTCTGTCTCTGTTGGAGATTCAGGAGGTACTCCTTCTTCCATCTTGTCCAGAAGTGGTTGGATAAGAGTTGAACTCTACGCCATCTCTTGCAGAGGTAGAGATCTTCCTTGACGAACTTTCCAGGAGGTGGAGCGAGGATTGTAGATTTCATGGTCAGGATGTGGTTTGGGGTCAGAGGCTCTGGACTGGATGAATCATTCAGAGAATCAGTGGTCAGAGGTCTGCTGTTTACAACCGCCATGACTTCGTACAGGAACGTTCGTAGAGAAGAGCAGTCAAGTTGTGTGGCTGACTGTTCTAGAATGGACGTCAAGACACTTCTTATGGTGCGGATCTGTCTTTCCCAGACACCACCCATATGACTTGAAGCTGGGGTGTTCATGATGAACTCACATCCAAGCTCTTTGAGCTCTTCCTGATCCATCTCTTTTAGTGCTTCGGCGAACTCTCGTCTTGCTCCGACGAAGTTTGTCCCTTGATCACTTCTTAGCTGGCGTACTTGTCCACGAATGGCGATGAATGAACGCAGAGCGTTAATGAAGGCATCCGTGCTCAAGTCGTCCAGCATCTCAATGTGAACCGCTCTGGAACACATGCAGGTAAGTATCAATCCGTAACGTTTTACTCTTTCCTTCCTTCCTTTATATAGAATGGTCCAAAACAGTCCATCCCGCAGTAGGTGAATGGAGGAGCTGTTTCCATTCGGTCCTCTGGGAGGTCTGCCATTCTCTGCTGTTCAGTGCATCTTCTAAACTTCCTGCACTTAGTGCACTTGTAGATATGGGATGACACTGCTTTGCTGCAGCCGAGTATCCATATGCCATTGGAATGGAGCGCATTCATGGTCATCCCTCGTCCTTGATGGTGCACTCTTTCATGATAGTGCTTGACGAGTAACTTCGACACATGACTGTCTTTTGGAAGAACCGCTGGGTGCTTTACCTGTGGGTGTAAAGCAGCATGAGTTAAGCGGCCTCCAACTCTGAGGACACCGTGGCCATCCAGGAATGGACTTAACCGGTGCAACTTGTTGGCTCTGCCCTTGACTGGTGTCTCCTTGTGACTCTGGAGTAACTGAATTTCTTGAGAGAAAGCTGCTTCTTGAACCTTCTTGATTATGGTCAGTTCTGCTTCTCTCCTTTCCTCTAAACTGGTGGCTTCACAGGACCTTGGCTTGAGACCTTTAATTTCCTTCACATAGCGCTGGAGTCTGGCGATAGCTTTCACCATTCTGGACCAGTCTGAGAACTTTTGTAGGCGATCTAGCAGTGACCTGACTTCTTTGACCTGGGTGTCGAGAACCTGGACCTTCTTAAGTTCAGGGTCGTCACTTGCAATCTCTCCCACCTTGACTTCTCCACTTGGCAACTCCTTCTGCCAAAGGAAGGCTGGGCCTGTGAACCAGTTAGAGGATACCAGTTGCTCTGCTGTGAGACCTCTGGAGGCATGGTCGGCTGGATTCTCTTCCGAAGCCACATACCTCCATTGTGTAGACTCTGTGCTTTGTTTGATGCGTTCTACACGATTCGCTACAAACACGTGGAATCTTCTGGCTTCGTTGTTGATGTAACCAAGGACAACCCTTGAATCAGTCCAGAAGATTTCTTGTAGGCACTCTATTTCCAGTTCTTTCTTGAGCATGTCACTGGTGCGGACAGCTACCACTGCTGCTGACAGTTCAAGCCTGGGTATGGTTGTGACTTTAGTAGGGGCGACTCTTGACTTTCCCACTACTAAGGAACAGTGAACTTCACTTGTGTCACTCACTGCTCTAAGGTACGAGCACTCTCCATAGCCCGACACACTGGCATCAGAGAAATGGTGGAGTTCGTAATGTTGAACCTTGAAGTTTGGTGGAACGTAGCATCTTGGGATCTTCACCACAGCCAGATTTTGCAGGTCTTGGAGCCAGCCTTCCCACAGAGGTCGTGAGTCATCAGGTAAGGCGTCATCCCAACTGAGCTTGTCACGACACATCTGCTGTAGAATCTGCTTTCCCACCAAGATGAAGGGTGCCACAAATCCTAGAGGATCGTATACTGAAGTGACCGTGGACAAGACTCCTCTTCGGGTAAGTGGGTTCTCTTTGACGACGACTCTGAACTGGAACTCGTCAGAAGCCACGCACCACTGCACACCGAGTGCTCTTTCCATGTGCAATTCACCCAGTGCCATGTCTTTGTCTTTTACAGCTTCAGCACATTCCTCTTTTGGGATTGTGGCTAGGACATTCTTGCTGTTAGAGATGAACTTATGCAGTCGGAGCTTGCCTGTGCTGCAAAGCTCTCTTGCTTCCGTGCATGGTCTTCAGAAGTTACACTTGACAACCCGTCATCAACGTAGAAGTTCCGTTGGATGAACTTTATGGTGTCTTCACTGAAGTTGCCTTGCCCTTCGGCGGCGATGTGCTTCAGTCCATAGTTGGCACAGCCAGGTGACGAAGCTGCACCAAACAAGTGGACTTTCATCCGGTAGATGGAAGGTTGGACTTCAAGATTTCCATTCTCCCACCAAAGGAATCTTAGGTAGTCTTGGTCTTCTGCCTTGACATGGAATTGGTGGAACATGCGTTCTATGTCACACATGATTGCCACCGGACCTCTTCGGAAACGATACAGTACTCCCAGTAGAGTGTTTGTCAACTCTGGACCTGTCAGGAGATGATCGTTTAAGGACGTCCCTTGATACTTGGCGGAGCAGTCAAAGACAACACGTATGTTCCCAGGCTAGACCTGGCATCACTTGCTTCACAATGACTTGGTGACTCATTCCAATTGCATCTCCATAGTTGAGACACGGGTTACCATATCCCACCACACTCCAGCCCAAGTCTGTCTTCTGAGCAAACGGCTGATGTTTTTCACCAGGCACCACTTGTCTTGGAACGAGGGCTTGAGCACAGTTGTAGCCAATTAACAGGCCGACATCACAGCTTTGCTGAGGAGCGATCTCATCTGCAATGTGTTCAAGATGAGGCCATGCCTTCGCTGTCTGTGGTGTGGGAATATGGTCTCTGTCTGCAGGGATAAACTCTCTTGAGTAGGTTACTGGCAGAGGGATTGTCTTGTCTGAATAGAATCCTCGTACTTGCAGATCAGTCAGTTTCAGACAGGACACGACTGTGTTTCTTGAAGCAAGAGTGGAAAGTTCTAGCTGAACTCTTTCACTCTTTGTATTGAGAGCCTTTGCTGTCTCTTCGAGGATAAAGGTTGCGTTACTTTGTGTATCGAGGAGTGCATACACCAGTACTTCACGGTTTGGCTCAGCTGTAGATGACACCCACACTGGAATTATTGTGGATGTATGAGTGTCCCCAACATTCTGGACGACTCTGTGTGCTGTCGCCTCACGTGATGGTCCTTCTGCTTGGTCTTGTGGCTGGTCATTTTCCTTTTCTTTGGACTTGTCACGGTCCCTTGATCTGTTAGACCTTGTTGACATCCTTTCTTCCTTGGTGCGGTCGTCATGAAGACAAGTAGGATGTCTTTTCTCACATGTGTCACAGGTGTTTCTATCTCCACAGTCCTTGGAGTGATGGCCAGACTTCAGACAGCCGAAACCTAACTTCTTCTCTTGAACGAACTTGACTTGTTCTAAGATTGTCTTTTGAATGAACTTGCAACACTTTTGCAGACTGTGTCCTGCCTTCTCACAGAAGACACAGTTTGTGGCGACGGCTTTCTCATCTGAGCTGGTTGCTAAGACCTTTGCTCCAGGACCTCCGCTCTTTACACCCTTGTCTGGAACTCTTTCAGTTGGCTTCAGAGCGTGGAGAGATGTTATTGGGCTGCAGGCTATTTTGGCTTCACGTGTGAGGAACTTGACAAACTGGCTGAAGCTTGGGAACGTGTGAGTTTGTTCTTCTATTTCTATGACCTTCCTATTCCACATTGAAGTCAACCAGTCTGGAAGTTTAGAAAGTATTTTCTGGTTCTCGTTGCAGTCATTAAGTACTTCAAGACCTCTGATTTGAGACATGGCAGCCTCACAGCTGCGCAGGAAGTCAGCAAGTTCTTGAAGTTCCAAACTGCCTTTAGCGCTTATCTTGGGCCAGGCGTCAATCTTATCTCGAAAGGCCTTGGCGACGAGGAATGGATTGCCATATCGCTCTTCTAGGATCTGCCATGCTGCCTTATAGGCTGACTCACTGCCCAGTAAGAAGTAGCTCTCGATGGCCTTCTTGGCAGATCCACCCACATACTTGCGTAGATAATAGATCTTTTCTTCAGCTGGTATGTTCTTTCTGTCAACCAACGTCTGAAAGGACACCTTCCAGTCGTTGAATCTGAGTGGGTCACCACTGAACACTGTGGGTTCAGGTAGAGGAATGTGACTTGCACTGATAGATTCTGCGAACAATTTAACAAGAGCTGCTGTGCCGTCTTCAAGTCTGTCTTGTGGTACAGCTTGTGGTTGAGAACTGTGTTGTCCTTGCCTTGAGTGTGTTACAGCTGCTTGTGGAGAATGATACTGCAACTGGCTAGTTTGAGGCTTAATGTCCTCTGCCTTCTTCACAGAGACACGATGATGGAGAAGATCATTTATTTCTTCATCTGAGCAGTCGCCCTTAGATGCTTGACTTGAACATTCGCTCTGATCATATATTTGCTGTCGTGCCTTGGCAGCCTTTAGCTTCTTAACAGTCTCCAATCGTTCTAGTTCTCTGCGCTTGGCTTCTAGCACTCTTTGCCTCTCTGCACTTTCAGCCTCTTGTTTGGCTTTTAACTGGGCGGCTTCAGCTTCTTGTCTCGCCTTTAGCTGTGCAGCTTCAACTTCAAGTCTCTGAAGCTCTTCTATATGACGCTCTTGCTCTAGCAGTACTTCTAAAGTAGCTTCTGTGGCAGCAATATCAGCAGCTGCACTCTTTCTGCTTGCAGCGGAGCACTTTGAGCGGTGCACGCTAATGGCTGTCTTCTCTGAGGCTACAGACATTATCTCTTCAATGACTTGTTCTTCAAGCCTTTGACCTTTAGCATGCCCTTGTACTTCAGTCCTTCTATTATCTAGAAAGTCCATTGCATCACTGACAATTTTCTTCGTTACAGTTTCACAGGTGTCAACTCTACGACGTGAATTATTGTCAGGAACATCAATACGTTTCCAATCATCATCAAATGTGACTACAGTACAGTACCTTATTAGCTGCATACATTTACAAGGAGGGAATTATTGCTCAAATTCGCTGACTTTATGGCACTTTTAATAGTAAACTCTTTACAGCAACACTGTGGCTAGTGTTCAGAACTGACGCTGCTTTTACTGTGTGTGCAACATTGAAAAACGGCCGGGTAGAAACGTCGCGTTGCCGCTAATTAGTTCCGCCCCATTCATCTGACTGGAGGAAGGTAGGAACCAAAAATCCTAATGTAAATAGTAACCAAACTAAATTACTGACTTGACACAGAGGCAGTTATAAGCCCCACCCCCGCACCGAGGAACACAGATCTGTGTCAGACCCCAGACCTGCACGAACATTATAACTTTATGTGATGGTGCATGCTTAAAAAGAACAGATCTACAAGCCAACATCATGTACCATCACACAGTGTTGATAGCTTGTAAATCTGCTGGACACGGACACACCGCAGTGCAGGGTCATAGACCCATACAGTGAAGAGAACACTTTTATTTTGGTCAGAAACCAAAGCAAATCACACTCATTGTAATGAGTGAAACAGCGCTATTACTGCACATACATCATATAAGTGATGATATTCTAACCCAACACTGCACATACATCATATAAGTGATGATATTCTAACCCAACACTGCACATACATCATATAAGTGATGATATTCTAACCCAACACTGCACATACATCATATAAGTGATGATATTCTAACCCAACACTGCACATACATCATATAAGTGATGATATTCTAACCCAACACTGCACATACATCATATAAGTGATGATATTCTAACCCAACACTGCACATACATCATATAAGTGATGATATTCTAACCCAACACTGCACATACATCATATAAGTGATGATATTCTAACCCAACACTGCACATACATCATATAAGAGATGATATTCTAACCCAACACTGCACATACATCATAAGTGATGATATTCTAACCCAACACTGCACATACATCATATAAGTGATGATATTCTAACCCAACACTGCACATACATCATATAAGTGATGATATTCTAACCCAACACTGCACATACATCATATAAGTGATGATATTCTAACCCAACACTGCACATACATCATATAAGTGATGATATTCTAACCCAACACTGCACATACATCATATAAGTGATGATATTCTAACCCAACACTGCACATACATCATATAAGTGTATGATATTCTAACCCAACACTGCACATACATCATATAAGTGATGATATTATAACCCAACACTGCACATACATCATATAAGTGTATGATATTCTAACCCAACACTGCACACACATCATAAGTATGATGAAGTATGATCATATAGTCATATCTCCTTCTCATCCACAGAGAGAGGACTTGTGTTCTGATCCCACCTGGACTGAAGACGTCCTGTCAAACCACAAGTGAACAAAGTAAGACTGGACACAGTTTGTAATCATTATTATTATTGTGGGCTCGTCTGAAAGGTGAGACCAGTATGTTATACCAAAACTTTATAGGTCAAGTTTATTCTCCTCAAAAAGATTACCAACAGTACAAAGGCAGGGCCTTAAAGGCCCGCTGACACGCCCCGAGATTATAATTGCGACTGTCAGGTCGGTACTATCAAAACCTCCACCCGCTGTCAGTCAGTCAGTCTGTCTGTCTGTCTGTCTGTCTGTCTGTCTGTCTGTCTGTCTGTCTGTCTGTCTGTCTGTCTGTCTGTCTGTCACACGTCACACGTCACACGTCACACTTTTGCCCTTCTCATATCTCCGCCACCGTTGCCCAGATCCATGCCAAAATGTGCACACACACTCTCCTTGCCTGCCAAACCACTATCCTAACACCTCAATTATCACATGGCCATCTTCTAGCGCCACCATGAGGCAGATTCTTGCAAAACATATTTTCGGACACTGCTCCTACAAATGTTGATCTAAAATCACACAAATCGGTACACACTTGGTCTATACTCATGTCTTCAACATGGATCTGTCCCATATAGCGCCACCATCAGGCCGATTTTTTCAAACACATTTTTCAACACTGCTCCTACACATTTTGCCCTAAAATCATGCTGCGACCTGACGGTCGCTTATCTCCCGATTAGGAAGTCTTACTGGTAGTATGATACAGTGGGTCACGTGGTCTCTCTGAAACTCATGTCACAGTGTAATCTGCCCCTCGCCCCCAACAACAGATGACCAGTACAGTAAGTAGTCTAAGTACAGTCAATTAATTTGATTGGCTTATAATTGCGCATTCTCACAATGACATCATAAACATATCAACTAATATTTTAAAGGAGTAGTTCACCCCCAAAATGATTTTTATTCTATTGAGTACTCTTGCCATGGAGAGTTGAGTTCAATAATATATATATATATATATATATATATATATATATATATATATATATATATATATATATATATATATATAGTTTTTGTTGCATTCCTAAGACAATAATTTGATAACAATACATGTACCCCCATTGTTTCCGAATGGGGACCCAAATACATTCGGGTCCCCATCCGGAATCAATGGGGGTAAATTAACTAAAATCAAATTTTTGTCTTAGCAATGTGACAAATGCAAAAAGATATTATTGAACTCAAGTCTCCATGGTGAGAGTACTCAATAGGAAAAAAAAGTTATTTTGGGGGTGAACTACTCCTTTAAGATTACTTTTTAAAGTGACAGTACCCCTTTAGATGACAGTCCTACTTTAAGCCAATGAGGGAGCAGCGTTCTTGGTGACATCACCACCAACAAGTGTGACCTGATATAAATAACAACAACACCCACATGAAATCTTATGTAGTTTGTTCTCACAAATCTTTATAAAGTAAAGATTTGTGGGCTTGCTGAAAGTGTATCCTCACAGGCCAGTATGTTCACCCAAATCATTATATAATAATAAGGTTATTCTCCTCAAAAAACTGTCCGAAAGTACAAAGGCAGGACCTTTAGCCAATGAGGGAGCAGCGAGCCCACACTGTTTCGTAGGAACAGTATTTCTAGTTTTTACTGCCATGCATAAAGGACAGAAGACATAGTCTGGAGGGCATTTCATTAATAATGTTCATACACAGCTGTAAGAATGTAAAGTTATGAATGAAGCTGAATGTTTAAAATGTCTTCATTTTCTCCTCATAGCAGGTGTCAGTCCACAGGAGGGTTTAAAGGTTTATAAGGTCGGTTTGAACCGTCTTGATCGTGTGACATACGTCACTGATGTGCCCTCCCTCACCAGCATCTTCACAGAGCTCTACCTCTCAGCGGGAGAGAGTGAAGGGGTTAATACCCAACATGAGGTCTGGCAGCTTGAGACAGCTTCCAAGAAGAGGACCCTCCATGACCAACCAATCAAATGCAGTGACATCTTTAAGCCCCTCCTCCTTGGCAGAGACAAACCCATCAGAAGAGTTCTGACCAAGGGCATCGCTGGCATTGGAAAAACATTCTCTGTGCGTAAGTTGACTTTGGACTGGGCAAGGGGTTTGGAAAACCAAGATGTCATTCTCCTGGTTCCCTTCTCATTCCGGGAGCTGAACCTGGTCAGAGATGAGCAGCACAGTCTTCTCTCACTGATCCATCGTTTCCACCCAGAATTAAAGAAGGTCACAGCAGAGCAGCTCGCTGTCTGGAAGGTTGGCCTCATCTTTGATGGTCTGGATGAAAGCAGGTTTCTGCTGAAATTCGAGAACATTCGCTTTGGTTCTCATGACTTCCAAGAGAATGACATTGTTTCTGATGTCACAGTGACATCATCAGTGGATTTGCTGTTGACAAACCTCATCGAGGGGAATCTGCTCCCTAACGCCCTCCTCTGGATAACCACCAGACCTGCAGCAGCCAATCAGATCCCTCCTGATCATATTGACCTGGTGACAGAAGTACGGGGGTTCACAGATCCCCAGAAGGAGGAGTTCTTCAGGAAGAGATTCAGTGATGAGAAGCTGGCCAGCAAAATCATCGCACACATGAAGACATCAAGGATCCTCCACATCATGTGTCACATCCCAGTCTTCTGTTCGATCACCGCTACCGTTCTGGAGGACATGTTGAAGACAGACGAGACAGAACAGCTGCCCAAGACCCAGACACAGATGTACAGCCACTTCCTGTCGGTCCAGACAAAGAGGAAGTGGGAGAAGTATGAAGAAAGTCATGATGTGAATCAACAGCAGCTCATGGAGAAGGACATGGAGGTTCTTCTGAAGCTGGGCAGGCTGGCGTTTGAACATCTGGAGAAAGGCAGCGTCATGTTCTACCAAGAAGACCTGGAAGAGTGTGGTCTTCATGCGAAAGACGCCTCGCTGTACTCAGGACTGTGCACAGAGATCTTCAAGAGAGAGAGTGTGAGCTTCCAGAGAACAGTCTACAGCTTTGTTCATCTGAGCATCCAGGAGTTTCTGGCTGCAGTCTACCTGTTACACTGTTTCACACAGAAGAACTGGGAGGTACTGAAGACATTCCTGGGAGAAAGAGAACGGAAAATTACCCTGGAAGACTTCATGGACACAGTCATGATAGAATCCCAGAAGAGTAAAAATGGCCACCTGGACCTCTTTGTCCGCTTCCTTCATGGCCTCTTACTGGAGTCCAACCAGAGTCTCTTAGGACGGCTACTGGATCAGACAGAGAACAGACCATGGAGAATCAAGAGAGTCATCGACAACCTGAAGGAGATGACCACTAAAGATCACTCTCCTGAGAGAATGATCAACATCTTCCACTGTTTGATGGAGGTGAACGACCACTCAGTACTTCAGGAGATCCAACAGTACATGAAGTCAAGGGACAGATCAAGGACAGAACTGTCTCCATCCCAGTGTTCAGCTCTGGCCTTCATGCTGCAGATGTCAGAGGATGTTCAGGATGAGTTGTACCTGGACAAATACAACACATCAAAGGAGGGGCGACGGAGACTGATCCCAGCTGTGAGGAACTGCAGAAAGGCTCGGTTAGTATTCATGTGAATAGAAAACGTACTATAATAGAGTCAATCTACCTTCACACCACTACACTATAACTGTTAACATAAATTGTTAACATATTGGTTCTAACATTTCTAAAATTGTGGTCTGGGGTCCCCCATGGGTCAGGTTCTAAGGGGTCCCCAGCTAAATAAAGAATGGTTAAAAACTTTAATTTCATTTTATACTGTAGCTATTCAAAAATGGCCGATCTACAAGCTGATAGTGTGTTGCGGCGCACTTTTTGATTGTCTATTTTAAAATGTCAATATATAGGCTACTGTTCAAAAAATGTTACTTAAATAATTGAGAAAACATTTTGAGTAACTTATGCGTGTCCCTGGCACTAAACATTGTCAGAAGGTGTCCGCAGCCAGTTTGCCCCAATAAAGTAACTTGCCATGCTCATACTCATGCACACACCCACACACACCCACACACACACATACGTGTGCGCGTGCGCACAGACACACGCACACGTGCATGCACACGCGCATGCACACGCACGCACACACACACACACACACACACACACACACACACACACACACACACACACACACACACACACACACACACACACACACACACACAGCCCCGCCTCTTCTCATTCTCACAGGCTCCCGTCTCTAACAAACAGGGAGAAGTAGTCTCTTCCACTCCATGGTGCAGCTGCATTACGCACAGATTACATTTTAGAAGCATTTGCGACTAAAATGGTTGAATTTTGAGCCATGTGCTGCGCCCCGGGCCCCCCTGTGAGGTCCCTTCATCAGTAGGGTTCATTCTCCAGGGAGCATCAATGTGCTCCATAAGTTTCATGACAATCTTCACATTAGATTTTCACACATCATGTGTGCAAGTGGACATTTTAGCCTAAAGGTGGTGCTAGAGTAGAGGTCATGGGGTCAGTAAAAGCAGTAGGTTTAATCCTGTGGGGAGAATAAATGTGATCAACAAGTTGCATGACAATCTGACCAGTACATTTAGAAATGTTGTGACAGTGAACATTTTGACCTAATGGTGGCGCTAGAAGAAAGACTATTTGAACACTAAAATCAGTTGGGGTCATCCTCTGGGGAGCATGAAGGTTCACAGTCTTTATTTATATTATTCTTTACAATACATTTTGTTGTTAATGATGTTTATGTAAGTTCTAAATGTGCAACATGTTGTGAGCTTGTAGATCTGCTATTTTTGTTGAATGTTCAGCCCAGAATAGGGTCATTGGCCTTATGGTGGTGCTCTACCTTACACCATTTCTAACTAGATAGAAGATCTCTTAGTTAACTTCATTGACAGTGAATGTGGTCTAATCTGTTTGATTTTACATTTAATCTTTACAGACTTGCTGGCTGTGACCTCAAAAAGACAGACTGTGAAGTTGTGGCTTCAGCTCTCAGCTCTAATCCTTCACATCTAACAGAACTGGACCTCAGTGGGACCAAACTGGACCATTCATCCATGGAGCTGATCTTTGCTGGACTAAAGAGTCCACATTGTAGACTGCAGGTCCTAAGGTCAGACTAATTTACCACCATTATTTGTATTAGTTTAGTTTGACTATTTATTATGTGATTATAACATGAATACTGTGGTGAGACTTTATTTGAAGAGTGTGAATAAGGTTGACATCATGGTAACCCACACTGACTAGAATAATGATAAGGTACAGTGACTACAGTATGTGATCCATCATGGCTGCTAGGGAATGATCACATCCAGTTATGTAATCATTTGACTGTCAAACTGGTGTAAACACAGGAGAGAGTGTTTTTTACTGGTGATTCAGTCAGAGTGTATGAAAGGGTGCGCTCGTTTTATTGTCCACGACATTGCAAGCGGCGCGAAGGCCAGCGGACCTTGGTCCTGCTCTTCGCCCCCGAGCGCCGCAGGCGCGAGTGGCCGCGAAGAGCGGGCCAGGGCCGCGCGGCCGGCGGAGCGCCGCGCGAGTTACGAAGCCGTGGTGAATGCAATCGTTATATTTATGCCCAGGCCGTAAGGCCTGGGCAAGCCCACGATAAACGCCCGCGCAGTCCGGTGCGCATTTCCGAACGCACCCTTTCCCCACACTCGGACTGAAACACCAGTAAAAAACACCATCCCGTAAACACAGACTGGAAGGTTTGCTGGTTCCTCAGCCCATTTAACACCCATTGTTTCATGGCAAAGACAAGATGGTGATGAGCTTTACAAAGCTCTTTGATCTTTTGATAAATTTGAGAGACATGTATGTGTGATTTTCATTGACAGCTATTAAAACAGCTGATCTACATATTCGTTCTGTGAGCTTGTAGATCTGCCATTTTTCTTGTATAATTTTGACATCTCTATCAACATATTATCTTCTCTTATGTGGGACAATGGAAAAACATATTTTCAGATGGAGGTCTGCAGCCAATTATTTTGGGGCCAAAGTGTGGCGCTATATGAAAGGTTGTGGGGTCACTTCATCAGTAGGGTTCATTCTCCAGGGAGCATCAATGTGCTCCATAAGTTTCATGACAATCCTCACATTAGATTTTCACACATCATTTGTGCAAGTGGACATTTTAGCCTAAGGGGTGGCGCTAGAGTAGAGGTCATGGGGTCAGTAAAAGCATTACATTTAATCCTGTGGGGAGAATAAATGTGATCAACAAGTTGCATGACAATCTGACCAGTACATTTAGAAATGTTGTGACAGTGAACATTTTGACCTAATGGTGGCGCTAGAAGAAAGACTATTTGAACACTAAAATCAGTTGGGGTCATCCTCTGGGGAGCATGAAGGTTCACAGTCTTTATTTATATTATTCTTTTCAATATATGTTGTTGTTTATGATGTTGATGTAAGCTCTCAATGTGCAACATGTTGTGAGCTTGTAGTTCTGATATTTTGGCTGAATGTTCAGCCCAGAATAGGGTCATTGGCCATATGGTGGCGCTCTACCTTACACCATTTCTAACTAGATAGAAGATCTCTTAGTTAACTTCATTGACAGTGAATGTGGTCTAATCTGTTTGATTTTACATTTAATCTTTACAGACTTGCTGGCTGTGACCTCACAAAGACAGACTGTGAAGTTGTGGCTTCAGCTCTCAGCTCTAATCCTTCACATCTAACAGAACTGGACCTCAGTGGGACCAAACTGGACCATTCATCCATGGAGCTGATCTTTGCTGGACTAAAGAGTCCACATTGTAGACTGCAGGTCCTAAGGTCAGACTAATTTACCACCATTATTTGTATTAGTTTAGTTTGACTATTTATTATGTGATTATAACATGAATACTGTGGTGAGACTTTATTTGAAGAGTGTGAATAAGGTTGACATCATGGTAACCCACACTGACTAGAATAATGTTAAGGTACAGTGACTACAGTATGTGATCCATCATGGCTGCTAGGGAATGATCACATCCAGTTATGTAATCATTTGACTGTCAAACTGGTGTAAACACAGACTGGAAGGTTTGCTGGTTCCTCAGCCCATTTAACGCCCATTGTTTCATGGCAAAGACGAGATGGTGATGAGCTTTACAAAGCTCTTTGATCTTTTGATAAATTTGAGAGACATGTATGTGTGATTTTCATTGACAGCTATTAAAACAGCTGATCTACATATTCGTTCTGTGAGCTTGTAGATCTGCCATTTTTCTTGTATAATTTTGACATCTCTATCAACATATTATCTTCTCTTATGTGGGACAATGGAAAAACATATTTTCAGATGGAGGTGTGCAGCCAATTATTTGGGGGCCAAAGTGTGGCGCTATATGAAAGGTTGTGGGGTCACTTCATCAGTAGGGTTCATTCTCCAGGGAGCATCAATGTGCTCCATAAGTTTCATGACAATCCTCACATTAGATTTTCACACATCATGTGTGCAAGTGGACATTTTGGCCTAAAGGTGGAGCTAGAGTAGAGGTCATGAGGTCAGTAAAAGCAGTAGGTTTAATCCTGTGGGGAGAATAAAAGTGATCAACAAGTTTCATGACAATCTGACCAGTACATTTAGAAATGTTGTGACAGTGAACATTTTGACCTAATGGTGGCGCTAGAAGAAAGACTATTTGAACACTAAAATCAGTTGGGGTCATCCTCTGAGGAGCATGAAGGTTCACAGTCTTTGTTTATATTATTCTTTTCAATATATGTTGTTGTTTATGATGTTATGTAAGCTCTCAATATGGGACATGTTGTGAGCTTGTAGATCTGCTATTTTTGTTGAATGTTCAGCCCAGAATAGGGTCATCGGCCATATGGTGGTGCTCTACCGCAGGGGTTTTCAAAGTGGGTGACAGGGCACCCTGGGGTGCCACAATGGCAGTCCAAGGGTGCCGCGATATGATTTGATAATATTTAGAATTTATTTGGACACTTAAACATATATTTTGTATCATATTCAACTATAGTACAAAGTTGTTTTCACTTAACAAAATGGCTATCTCAACATTTTCCTCGCAACGTAATCTTGGGGAGAATATTGGAAAAATGGCCTTATGTTTCCCTTTAAATGGAGGTGAATTAATGTGAATGTACAATGCTATTCTGATTCACTCAATTAAATACAAATTCATTCAGATGTTGTCATCATCTTATAATAATTAAAAACAAAAAATTAAAAATGTTGATTCAAAATAATGTTAGATCATACTGTTAAGCTAAAGGGCATAAAATCAGTATAAGGTGCTGGGAGTGAAAATTATGAATATAATGTAGGGGTGCCTCGGAGGGAAAACATATTTATAGGGGTGTCCTGAACCAAAAACGTTTGTGACCCCTGCTCTACCGTACAACATTTCTAACTAGATAGAAGATCTCTTAATTAACTTGTCAACTTCAATGACAGTGAATGTGGTCTAATCTGTTTGATTTTACCTTTAATCTTTACAGACTTGCTGGCTGTGACCTAAAAATTACACACTGTGAAGTTGTGGCTTCAGCTCTCAGCTCTAATCCTTCACATCTAACAGAACTGGACCTCAGTGGGACCAAACTGGACCATTCATCCATGGAGCTGATCTTTGCTGGACTAAAGAGTCCACATTGTAGACTGCAGGTCCTAAGGTCAGACTTGTTTACCACCATTATTTATTAAGCCCATATCTAACAGGACTTCAAAATGGAATGGGTTGTCCATATATGCAGGCCACTTCGGCCACATACCACACTAACAGAATCCATATATGGCCAAGACAGCCCATATCTGTGTGGCTGGATCTACAGACAGGGATCTCCATGTATGGGCATAAAAGGGATTGTATGCATGATGTCAGATGTCATAGGACTTTCACGTAACAAATAACTGAGTAAGCATGTTTGGGCTATCACAGCATATCTCCATATACAGTACATGGATCTCCATATATGGGTACCAGGGGTCTCCATTGTGTCCCAGCGCGGCTGACGGCTAGTCATTGATTTCTTTTATTTTATTTTCAGTTTTTCATTTCATTTGAAAGCTGGGAATCATAGCTACAAAATGATATATTGTCTGTGGAGATTGACCCAACAGTTTTGAAGATATGGCTTATAGAATGATGCCATGCTGAAATACTACTTTTGAGATATTCAAGTTCTAAATTTGGGAGGACCAACAGAATTATGTCCCGATCTCTCACATTAATTAAAAAAAGTCTTATTCACATGCAGTTAAGCTCTGGCGTTTAAGTGAAATGTAGCCTGATATTTATGACATGCTTTTGTGGCTTTATCACATTTTTGAAAAAAAGGGAAAAAAAAGTAATTTCAGCTGTGGTCTAAAGTAGTGGCTTCCGAAATGACTGCCCCAGTGTCATGCTCAGTCACAGTATATGGGTGACTGGTCCGATATACATCACTGGCCAGATCGCCAAGACATGGCTTACTGCTACAGTACTTATGTAGTATGGCGGTGTCATTTGCCAAAAATAACAGATCTACAAGCTAACAACGTGTTGAAAATAGCAGACATAGTAGAGCTCAAGTTGTGAAACCCGTCTCTTCTCTTGGATACGTAGGACGCATCACCCTTAAACACCTTCCAAACAGCTTGAATGCAAACTAGCATACAAAAAGAACACATTCCAAAGGAAGATTATGTGACTTTGTCGAAATGAATACTGTAAATTCCAAGTCTTTAGCCCTCAATGCTTCCATGTCCATTTGCAGAATTACTAGTGATAGTTTCAACGTATGTAGACATTGTAAAGGGGGTTTGTGGAAACTAATCGTAGCTGTTTCCATTGTAGCACAACAACGAACCATTATTGTGTTGGCTCCTTGTGAATTATATCCTCGTGAATAGTAGACCATCCTTGCAGTAGAGTAAAGTCTCGATGTAGGCCATTATAATGTTTTTAGTACGCTTTTCCAGTAAGCCTACTCTCTCCTAGCTGGGAAGAAACAAAGTAGACGAAGCAAGCCAAGCCTGTCTCGAGTGCCCTCAGCCCTGTTGCTTCTTGCTAGAGAGAGAGGCGGGGCTCCCAGTGCCAGAGTATAGCAGGCACGTCTTCCCACACACACATTCCACACATTTGATTCCAGGCAGGGAAGCGCTCTGTATGTTGCTGACTTGGTGAAACAGTGAACGACAGTAAAAATGTTGCCGGCTTATATAAACAATACAGTATTAGCAGCCTGCTCGCATGCCCCAAATGGCCGCGGGGCGTTCGGTAAAAAGCGGAAAACGAGTGAAAGAAAATAATTGATTACATGAAACAGGCACCTAGCTAGGCATGCAGTCTCAAATGTCTCTTTTTCTTCTTTTTTTTCTTCAACTTTCGACTTTCCCTGATGGGAGTCGACTTGTCGATTATTTGGTTAATGCCCTAATCTGGATGCAACTCAAACAGCGCTGAGTCGGCTCAACAAACTTCACAATGCTTTGCCCGGTGACTCGCTCGCTTTAGCTCGCTCGACGGGGCCTCACGTGGTTCAAGTTCGCTTCAGACAGCGTGCCTCTCACAGTCTAAAACTATAGTTTATAGGTTGGCAGAAAAATCTTGGCACAAGCGGGATTCTGTCCCGGGAGGTAGGGATGTCTTTTTAGAACTGGCTTAAAGGGATACGTAGTAGAGATGTCTTCTTATTAGAACTGGCTTAAAGGGAGTATGTAGTAGAGATGTCTTCTTATTAGAACTGGCTTAAAGGGAGTATGTAGTAGAGATATCTTCTTATTAGAGCTGGCTTAAAGGGAGTATGTTGTAGGGATGTTTCTTATTAGAACTGGCTTAAAGGGAGTATGTAGTAGAGATATCTTCTTATTAGAACTGGCTTAAAGGCAGTATGTAGTAGGGATGTCTTCTTGGCCCATTTGGTGCCAGGCCACTAATGAATTCCTGCCCACGCCACTGAGTGGAAGAGGTTGGACGGGCAGGGGAGGACACTGAAGCA
Source organism: Nannobrachium achirus (assembly GCF_963921795.1). Lineage (NCBI taxonomy): Eukaryota > Metazoa > Chordata > Actinopteri > Myctophiformes > Myctophidae > Nannobrachium > Nannobrachium achirus. Next base: position 7,085,112 of record NC_137816.1, on the reverse strand, counting down.
GAACTTTATCCAGTGTAGCTCAGACTTCCATAGCTCTGTCCTCCATATCTATCATGTGTGACTCCTTCACAACCAAGTTTAAATCAAGGTCAGATTATCCACAACTTTCCAACATCCCATCATGCATTGCGCAGAAGTTCCGGCGCCGCAGCCGAGTGTGCACAACGGTTGCATCTGCGACGTGACATGAGCTTGTATGTCTGCTGTTAAACGGAAGTGTGGTGCAAAATAATTCTCCAGTAAATTCCTGCAGAAAGAGCTGTATAGAAGTCACCTGTTGTTTTATGTTCACTCTATTGGCTCCTGTCCTCTGTCAGCTGTTTGGTGTTATTGAGACCATCAGGTCGCACGTTACTATGAAAAGCTCCACCGGCTGTCTGTCCGTCTGTCTGTCACGTCACACTTTTGCCCCTACTCTTACCTCTCCCACCGTTGGCCCTATCGATGCCAAACTTTGCACACACACTCCTTGGATGGCAAATCGCTGTTGATTTCTCACATGGCCCTCTTCTAGCGCCACCATCAGGCCGATTTTTGAAAAACACATTTTTGGACACTGCTCTTACAGATTTTGTCCTAAAATCACGCAAAGTGGTACACAGTAAGTCTAGAGTCATGTCATCAACATGGATCTGTCCCATTTCCCATATTATCAACATTAAGCAGACCGTTTCTACTACTAGTCTAGCGGAAAGATGCATGTTTTCAATGCATGATAGTTCAGTTGGTGATAAAAGCATGAAATTTGGCACAAATGACCTTCATATGACCCTAATTGATAATCAACCTCTGGCCACGCAAAATTCCAACATTTTCAAGATGGCCAGCCAGTTTGAAAAATGGCTGCAACTGGACCTACATTTTGGACAATATCACTTTGCTTGGGCTGTAAATCTTTGATTTTCCTCTCATTTTGATATAAGAGAATGTTCTGGAGGTATTACAACCAGGCAGGTTCAGAAATAATATTAGGTTCCAATATGGTGGCATATTTTCCAATATGGCTGCCGATACATTGCATAAATGTACATCTGCTCATAGTTAATCCACAGTTGGTGATACAACCATGAAATCTGGCACAGATCACGTTTATACTACCCTAATTGATAATCAACCTCTGGCCACACAAGATTTTAACATTTGCCAAGATGGCCAGACAGTTTGCTGCAACTGGACCTACGTTTTGGACAATATCACTTTGCTTGTGCTGTAAATCTTTGATTTCCCTATCCTTTTGATATATAAGAGAATATGTTCTGGAGGTATTACAACCAGGCAAGTTCAGAAATAATATAGGTTCCAATATGGCGGCATATTTTCCAATATGGCTGTTGATACATTGCATAATTGTACATCTGCTCATAGTTAATCCACAGTTGGTGATACAACCATGAAATTTGGCACAGCTGACCTTTATACTACCCTAATTGATAACCAACCTCTCTGGCCACACAAAATTCCATAATTTTCAAGATGGCCACCAGTTTTCAAAATCGATGCCCAGCCTAATTGACCAGGGCACACTGGTTGACACTATAGCACACTAGTCGCATGGGGTTCGATGTTAGCTATTAGTGAATACATTTTCTAGATTGTACTTACAAGGAAGCTGACACAAGGATGTTCCTTCATGCAGCCTATGCTGCGAATCATGGAGTGTCAGCTAACATCATCTGAAGCTCAGATACTGACGTTCATTGTCATAGCAGTTTCAGCCATAGCTGAATGGTTAGGGAGCCCGCCTGGGGAATCAGAGCCCCAGGTTGTCCCATGTTTGATTCCAGGCCAGGCCAGCAATGTCGATCTGTGTCCCTGAGCAAGACTCTTAACCCCTAATTGCTCACACGCTCTTTGTGGGCAGCAAATCAGCTGGGTTGGGCTGAATTTCCCTCACGGGAGGGTTAGGTAACCATTACAATTATTATTTCACTTGTTCACTTGGCTTGAACAATCTGTGGATTGACATTGGAAGGGGGAAGAACCACAGATAGATCCCAATTCATGAAATTGCATCAGCTATGGGATCAAATTCATCAGGTTCTTTCATGCATTCAGCGAATGCAATACAGTTTCGTCCTTCCATGGACGGTCAGCATGGCAGACATGGAACGTGTTTGAGAAGATATCCCGGGTCTTCACCAAATTAGGTTCAACACCTGTTGCAGTAACTGATGAAGACATGGAAGTCATTGAGGAGTTTGTATTACTCATGTACGATAAAAGTAGTTCCTACAAGGAAGTGAATGAGGCAAGGCTGCACTTGTCTGCAAGAAAGCAGCGATCATATGACTGTATTCTACCAAGATGCTGCTCTGAAAGAACACTGCAAGAGATCTGCATTCCAAGCAGGACATATATGGGGCCTGTCACTCTAATGTAGTCCTGTTTTGCCAAGTCCAATTCACTTGGGATAGCACCAGATGGACAGAACCTGGCTTCCACAATGGATGGATCTTCCAGCAATGGCCAAATCATGCCAGGAGCTGACGCGATGTCAATGTAAAAAGGAACTTTCTGGACGCTGCAAAAACTTTAAGTCTGGACTAATCTACACACCCCTCTGTGGTTGCAGTTGCTAGCACACAGGCCTGTCACTTTCCCAGCCACCGTTATAAATGAGAATGTGTTTATAATGATTTGCCTGATAAAAAAAGCAAAAATAAATAAATAATAAATACAATACAAAATACATTAAAAAAATGCTAAGTTTTATAGGATCTAAGTGTGTGTATGGTGACCATATTTAAAAACATGTCAACCTATTTGAACCTATACTGTAGGTCATTCTAAAGCTACAGAATCACTTTAAAATGTGCCGCCATATTGGAACCTAATGGTATTTTTATCTCACTTTGTAAAAATACCTCCAGAACATAACTCAACTCCAGTCTCATATCAAAATGAGGGGGAAATCAAAGATTTACAGCACCAGCAAAGTGATCTAGTCCAAAGCGTAGGCCCAGTTGCAATGCAGCCATTATAAAAACTGGTGGCCATCTCGAAAATGGAGGCATTACGTGTGGCCAGATGTTGATTATCAATTAGGGTCTAAATGTGATCTGTGCCAAATGTCATGCTTGTATCACCAACTGTGGATTAACTATGAGCAGCTGTACATTTCTGTAATGTATCTGCTGCCATATTGGAAAATATGCTGCCATATTGAAACCTAATGTAATTTTGTATCTTTTGATTGAAATACCTCTAGAACATTATTCTTAGATCAAAATGAACTGAGAATCAAAGATTTACAGCCCCAGCAAAGTTATGTAGTCCAAAACGTAGGTCCAGTTGCAGCCATTCTGAAGACTGGCGGCCATCTTGAAAAATGTTGGAATTTTGTGTGGCCAGAGGTTGATTATCAATTAGGGTCATATGAAAGTCATCTGTGCCAAATGTCATGCTTTTATCACCAACTGAACTATCATGTCAACTTTCCGCTAGACTATACCGCAACGTGAGGCGGGACTACGGCTGCTATGACGTAATCGCTGAAGCGGTCAAAATGGTTAAGCAAAGCCTCGGTGACGACGGGTTCTCCCACCCTTTTCACTGAACGCTTTGGTTCCCATGGCGACGCGTACACGCAGCAGACGGAGTAGGCGCTACGTGGGAAGGGACCTTCTGGCGTTGTAGAGGCGGCCGCGGCAACGGCAGGTTTATCTATCGAGTGCGGATCATTTTCGGTTACCGTTGTCATCTGCCGTTGCCGCTGCGTTGCTTAAACTGGCTATTCCCTCCTGGGTGGCTACGATTGCCTTCTAAAGTTTGTGTATGCAACCTGACGGTCGCTTATCTCCTGATTAGGAGACACACATCATCATGACCAGAGATGTCACTAGAGTCACAACATCAACACATAGTTTTATTATCAATGAACTTTGTATAATCATTTATTCATTCTGATCTTCTATTTAACATGTAATTACAGGCTTGTTGGCTGTAACATCACTCAGACAGGATATGAAGTCCTGGCCTCAGCTCTCAGCTCTTCTCCCTCCCATCTAAGACTCCTGGACTTGAACTCCAACATGGTGCCGGGGTCAGCCCTGAATCTTCTCTCTGGACTCAAGATTCTCCAGTGAGTAGTGTGTTGGTGCAGTTATTAACTTACAATGTTTCAATGGCTGTATGGTGGAGGGGGGGGGGGGGGGGGGAGTGGAACCATAACTTACTTACTTACTTTCTTTCTTCCGTAACCCCAAATAATTCCCACCAAGCTACAGTAGACACCAAGCTAGAGAGTCTGGGTCTAAACTCAAGCCTTCACAGCTGGATTTCATTTTATCTTTAAATATTTTGCATTCTTTAATTATTACTGTGGTTGCCCCTGTAGGGAATGATATTATAATTCAAAATAGTGGGAGATCTAAAGTTTTGAGGTCAAAAGTCAAATCACAAAAGTTTGGCATGAGGAGACTCATATGTACTGTATATCAAAGTTCCATGGCTGTAAGTCAAACAGGGAATGAGTTCTACCTGTTCAAAGTTCTGCATTCAATTGATCGCTACAGCGACACCCTTTGGCCAATAGTCGTGGGCTTCGTGTCACTGACCCTTGACATAGCCCTCTACCATATTGCCTAGTTTCATAAAAAAAGAAGAAAAAACTGCACCGCAAAGATAATACAGTGATTATTTGTATGGTGGAAGAATAATAATAAAAGGTAGAAACATAATTGCGACCGTAGGTCGCATTTACTACCAAAACCTCCACGGGCTGTCTGTGAGTGAGTGAGTCCGTCACACGTCACACGTCACACTTTTGCCCTGCTCATATCTCCACAACCGTTGCCCCCATCCATGCCAAATTTTGCACACACACTCCTTGACTGCCAAACTACAACCTCCAAGGACCCCAGGAGCCCCAGGGACCCCCAGGTCCCTGGGGGACCCCCAGATGTAAAAAATGACCAAATGTGCTCACACGTCTATTCGTCCGCCAAGGCAACGCGGAGACCCCACCCCTCATTTCTCACATGGCCCTATTCTAGCGCCACCTTCAGGCCGATTTTTAAAACACATTTTTGGACACTGCTCCTACAGTTTTTGCCCTAAAATCACGAATATCACTACACAGCATGTCTACACTCATGTCATCAACATGGATCAGGAAGATTTTGGAAAAACACATTTTTGCCCTATTTGTGGAGATAAGCCACCTACGGTCGCTTATCTCCCGATTAGGGAGTCTTACTGGTAGTGTCAGGTAGTGGAGACGTTGTGTTAGACAGTTAGACATTGATGAATTGTTGTTCTACTTCCTACAGAGTGAATCATGGAGGAGAAGATTGGCTTAATCCTCAACTCATTACCAGATGTGGGTATATGTCTGTCTGTCTGTCTGTCTGTCTGTCTGTCTGTCTGTCTGTCTGTCTGTCTGTCTGTCTGTCTGTCTGTCTGTCTGTCTGTCTGTCTGTCTGTCTGTCTGTCTGTCTGACCGGGGTCCCCCAGGGCTCTATCCTTGGACCCCTTCTACACCAAATATGTTAGCTGAATGCAGGCATGCAAACTTGGAGCTTTTCTGCAAAGATTGCTTTCTTGAATAATTTTTGTGAATTGTTCAGATCCGATGAGAAAATGTTTGGGGGGGGGGGGGGGGGGGGTGTTGTCTGTAAAGGCTGCGTTGGTCAACCACCGAACAATTACCAATAAAAACAATAAAAAGAGGAATGTTGTTGTGGATGAACTTCAAAAATAAAACCTGTGTTGACTAATCATCATACGTTAAAACTAATCAGGCTGAGTCTTATTTTGAAATTATGCTCTAGAAAAGTAGAATGTACTGCGCCTTCCTCGACCCCCCTCTCTCATTCACTTCACTGTGTGTGTGTGTGTGTGTGTGTGTGTGTGTGTGTGTGTGTGTGTGTGTGTGTGTGTGTGTGTGTGTGTGTGTGTGTGTGTGTGTGTGTGTGTGTGTGTGTGTGTTTGTGCTGCCTGCTACTACAGGCTGGGGCTGCTGCAAACGTGACATGGTTACAATAAAAAATACCAAGGATAATACCAAGGGTACTTTTTGGATAAGTACAGTAACTAGTAACTATAAATAATTACTTTTTTAAAGTAACGCGCCAACAGCGCTGCTGAATGTGTCGCTCGTTAAGATCATTTGCTCCAGCTGTGGACAAAAGCAGAGCCTCTGAGTTTTGGTTGACAAAGAGATGGCTGTGTGCTGTTGGGCAATACTTGATGGGAGCGTGTCGGGAGCGTGTCGCTATTTCTACAGTGATAATAATAATAACCCTAACCTCTGTGGGGTGAGTAGCTAACCTGCCGAGTGCCGACGCTCCGTTGTCGAAATGTTGTGTTGGAGAAATAGCCAGTTTTTCCCATACTTGATGCTATAGAGCATGCTAACAACAAATGTATAGAACACTATAGAACAGATTTCACATGGTTACAATTAGGGATGTCCCGATACCACTTTTTTGCTGACCGAGTACGAGTACAAGTACTTCATTGTGAGTACTCGCCGATACCGAGTACCGATACGAGTACAATTAATAATACAAAACAATGTGTTGTCATCCTCACAAATCTTAAAATTAGGGATGTTCCTAGCGACTAATTTCATTTAATGTACACGACAATTTTGAAACCTATTGGGATAACCGAAAATTAATTGATGAATTTATTTATTGACATTAACAAGCAGAAAATAGCCAAAATCTAGCACATTTCAATCTATTAGGCTAAACCTCATTTGAAAAAGATATCAAGAGTATATGAAAGCCTTTTAATAATGTTTATACTATTGGAATCTGCTCCAAAATAATTGATTACATCACCAGTGAAAGACGTAAAACTAGGGCAAGTACCAATTAACTCCCCAGCACAGCGCACAGCAGCGCAGCTGGACTGACAGGTCTCCTCGTTAAGCGACATCTCTCATCTCGCTCATCTCTCATCACTGTTAGGCCTACTTTAAACCATTATTTATGGCATTCGCAGCCAACTTATGACTGAGACTACTTTCTCCATGTTCTCAAAATCTCACCTCAAAATGGATTATTCTTCAGATGAGCGGATCACACTGATGCAACAGGCTCGAGCCGAGCTGCCGAGGTAATGAGTGAGTGATTCACATCCAGTCGCCTTTTTTGGATTTTAATTCTCTATCTAAGGCAAAGCACTCAGACAAACTTTGCATCGTAGCAAGTTTTAAGATTAATGAATGATGAATGATGCTGCTAAATCACTTAATGTAGGCCTACTCATGTTGAAGCTGCAGAAAGACAGACAGACAGCCTGCTGCCGCTGCAGCGTTCACTCCGTTCAGCGTGCACCAAGGGTGTCGCACCAAATTCTGGGCCCTGGGTACAAGGATTCACTGCTGGCCCCCCATGAATGTTCTTCATGGGGTATTTAAAAAATAGCAGATCTGCAAGCTTGCAGTGCGGCACTGTGAGCTTGCATATCTGCTATTTTTCAATAGCAAAAGTATAAAATAATTAAGGCCCTGGCTTTCACCTTGAGCCCCAGTAACCCAGTCCCACTTTTCTCCCCCTTGTGACGCCCCTGTTCGGTATCGGCCGCTGCCGGCAGAAGTATCGGGCGAGTACGAGTACAGCAAAATAGGGTTGTATCGGCGCGAGTACCGATACCGCGAGTACCGATACCGCATCCCTAGTTACAATGTGGAATAAAAGCTTCCCCTCAGCAGAGGTGTAATGGTTGTTGAACGAGGTACCACAGCGTGTGGCTGGATGTTTTTCACGCTCAGGAACATCACGGATGTGCACGCTAGAACGTGTGTCCCCCTCAGTCCCCTCGATTCATGAGCCAGTAAATTGTAACTTGTAAATTGTAAATTGTAACTACTTTGCATAACAGGTTTACAAGTGAGTGTGCAAATGCATCCTCACACCTCACATAGACACTTACATTAAGCCCATGGTTCTCAAAGTGGGGGGTCCCCAGGGGGTCCACAACATTTTTCACAGATTATTATTTTTATTGTTATTATTATTTATTAATTATGATCATATTCCATCATATTCAAGGGCTTCGGAGACAGACTTCAGTCACTTTCAAAATAGAGCACTGCAGAGGGCAGGTGTGTTTGTCTGTGTCCAGCTGATACTCACAAACGCTCGTTAATGCTATTATGCATCAAGGCAATGATGCTTCTGCACTGAGTTAGAATCACTAATAAATGAATGTGGTACCAATGCAATCTGCATTTAACCGAGTTAGAATCACTAATAAATGAATGTGGTACCAATGCAATCTGCATTTAACTGAGTTAGAATCACTAATAAATGAATGTGGTACCAATGTAATCTGCATTGGTACAATCTGCATTTAACTGAGTTAGAATCACTAATAAATTAATGTGGTACCAATGCAATCTGCATTTAACCGAGTTAGAATCACTAATAAATGAATGTGGTACCAATGCAATCTGCATTTAACTGAGTTAGAATCACTAATAAATGAATGTGGTACCAATGCAATCTGCATTTAACTGAGTTAGAATCACACAAAGACGCAAAGAAAAATGTGTGCGTGCAGGGAGTACCCCAGAGTGTTGTCGCCTTTTTCCCATTACGGCTGTTTGCATCCCTGTGAATAGCCGATCTACAAGCTCACAATGAGTCACATTGAATGATCTGTTGTGAGAAACCATTATCCTTGGAAAATAAAGGTTAGTATTAAACATTTAGAGGTCAGGTTTAGACATTTCGAGGCAGGGCCTTGCAGAGAGCACTGAGAGGGCAGCTGCTCAAATCCCAGAAAAGGACACATATTGTATATGGTCAGGTTTAGGGTTAGATATAGAGTTATGCCTGATTTACACTGTGTGCACCCAAAAAGAGCCGATCTACAAGCTCACACCGTGTCACAGTGCGAAACGTTGTGAGCTTGTAGAGACGTGACATTCTAGATGAGCAATGTTTTGTAGATCTGCTATTTTAGACAAACATTTGGTGTGTGTGTGTGTGTGTGTGTGTGTGTGTGTGTGTGTGTGTGTGTGTGTGTGTGTGTGTGTGTGTGTGTGTGTGTGTGTGTGTGTGTGTGTGTGTGTGTGTGTGTGTGTGTGTGTGTGTGTGTGTGTGTGTGTGTGTGTGTGTGTGTGTGTGTGTGTGCGTGCGTGCGTACGTGTGTGTGTGTGTGTGTGTGTGTGTGTGAGAGAGAGAGACACAGTGTGTGTGTGTCAGTCAGTGATGTTGTTTTTAATGTTTACTGTGTTGTTTTCTCATCAGATTTCCATCGACTCACTTTGGACACAAACACAGCACACAGAAACCTCTCTCTGTCTGAGAACAACAGAGAGGTGACATGGGTGGAGGATGAGGTTCAGTATCCTGGTCATCCTGAGAGGTTTTATTATTGGGAACAGGTTCTGTGTACAGAGGGTCTGACTGGACGCTCTTACTGGGAGGTGGAGTGGAGTATATATGTTTCTATAGCACTGTCCTATAGAAGAATCAACAGGAAAGGAGGTGGTTTGCTTGGACGGAATGAAAACTCCTGGACACTGGACAGTGAAGGTCGTCTCCATGGTAACAGTTACACTGTCTGTCACAATAAGAGGAAGACTGTCCTTCCTGTCCGTCCCTCTGACTCCAACAGAGCAGCAGTGGATCACAGGGGTCAGGATGTCTACAGAGCAGCAGTGTATGTGGACTGTCCTGCTGGGACTCTGTCCTTCTACACAGTGTCCTCTGAGACACTGACACACCTGTACACCTTCCAGACCACCTTCTCTGAACCTCTCTATGCTGGGTTCAGGTTCAGGGCTCATTACAGCTCTGTGTCTCTGTGTGAGAAGTAAGTTGAATGGAGGAACACACACACGCACACACACACACACACACACACACACACACACACACACACACACATTGACTACAACTATAACAAAAAATGCGTTGACTAACCTTTTTCACTGATCAAAACGACATAAAAACTAAGCTATGATGACTAAAACAAGTTTTTCTAAATATATTGACAATTAAGTCAACAAATAAAAACTGGTCTAAAATGTTAGGGAGGGACTAGAAGGGAAGAGATCCAGTAGTTCATTTTATGTTTGGTTGCGCTCTGGTGTTGTGCTCTGAAAATAGCAGAACTACAAGCTAACAGATCTACAAGCTAACTATCTACACGTTGCGCTGCAACACATTTTGAGCTTGTAGATCAGCTATTTTCAGCATGCAAACAATTAAAATCAGGCATTGCGATGCCATCAAGACCTGCCAAAATACATTTTAGTCGACTAAATCAACTGTAGATTTAATCGAATACATTTTTACGTAACTAAATACCATAAAAAATTATTCAACTAAATCTACAGTTGATTTAGTCGACTAACATGTATTTTGTCAGGTCTTGAAATGTAAAAGTAAAACATGACTAAAATGTGAGTAAAACTTATTGGAATTGTATAAAAAAAACTATGACTAAAAGTAAATCAAAATTCCCTGTCAAAATCAACACTGATTCTCTCTCTGGCAGAAATGTGTCATGCAGCTCTCTGGGGAAGGTTCTTAGAATAGAGTCTATATATAAAACACTATATTAACTAACTAGCCCTTACCCGTTTGAAGATATGTGCTCCCAAACAGAGGTCGCGCTAGGATTTTTAACTGCCGGTCACCGTGACCGGCATGATTAAAATGTATCGGACATCTGATAAAAATACCGGACATAATAATTTTAAAGCATGGATGACAAGCAGATGCACAATCATAGCCAATAACAACAGTTTAAGTCCTGCTGTATAGTTGGGACTGAACGAATTGAATGTAAAGGAGTAAGTAGTAGGCTGTACAACAAACATACAGCTTCATCTTGCATGGTCGAGTGGTCACGATAGTGCATTGTGCATCTCTGTTATGCAACTTTGGGAAGGTTGAAAAGGCTCTTTGGTGGTGATCGTGTACAGTTTCCAAAAGCATCAGCATTATTCTTGATTTGTGCTCAGATAACTTTGTACATTATTTTGCAGCAGAGAAAGACAGAAGATGTTGCAGTCGTTGCACACAAACTCTTCCACTGAACGTAAACACTCGCTAGTTCTACTTTCCCCCAGTCTCCTGTTCACAAATTAAAATATAGGCTAAACAACAGTCCTGATAATAGAACTTGTTTTGACTGTCCGTTCAACTCAAACTGCACGCTCATATTCCAAACTAAGCCAGCTGACAGAGACCTAGAGACATACAGTAGCCTATCAAACCGACAACTACCCATGCAGCAACAACAACTATCTTTTCCTGTCTTCGCTTCATAATAAAGTGTCTCCCGTTTACCTTCCAATGCAGCTTAATTTTACACAGGTTATTATTAACAGGCCTAAATGTAACTTAACCCGTGTGTTTGTGTGCAAGCCAGACGTGCATGTGATAGAGTGGGTGAGAGAGCGAGAGACATTGAAAAAGAGAGAGAGAGGGATTTGCGGTGATATATCACTGAACTGCCGTGTCATTTTCAACTTATTTTCAACTCCTTATGTCCGATGAGGTTTATATTTTCCGTCTTTGTCATAAAAAATCTGTCAAATCCGGCAATTTCCGGTCTAACGCAATCTGTGCTCCGAAAGTATGTGCAGAGTGTGGGTTGTGGGGTGAAAGTATGTGCAGAGTGTGGGTTATGAGGTGAAAGTATGTGCAGAGTGTGGGTTGTGGGCTGAAAGTATGTACAGAATGTGGGTTATGAGGTGAAAGTATGTTCAGAGTGTGGGTTATGAGGTGAAAGTATGTGCAGAGTGTGGGTTATGAGGTGAAAGTATGTGCAGAGTGTGGGTTATGAGGTGAAAGTATGTTCAGAGTGTGGGTTATGAGGTGAAAGTATGTGCAGAGTGGGTTATGAGGTGAAAGTATGTACAGAGTGTGGGTTATGAGGTGAAAGTATGTGCAGAGTGTGGGTTATGAGGTGAAAGTATGTGCAGAGTGTGGGTTATGAGGTGAAAGTATGTTCAGAGTGTGGGTTATGAGGTGAAAGTATGTGCAGAGTGGGTTATGAGGTGAAAGTATGTTCAGAGTGTGGGTTATGAGGTGAAAGTATGTGCAGTGTGGGTTATGAGGTGAAAGTATGTTCAGAGTGTGGGTTATGAGGTGAAAGTATGTACAGAGTGTGGGTTATGAGGTGAAAGTATGTGCAGAGTGTGGGTTATGAGGTGAAAGTATGTTCAGAGTGTGGGTTATGAGGTGAAAGTATGTGCAGAGTGTGGGTTATGAGGTGAAAGTATGTACAGAGTGTGGGTTATGAGGTGAACGTATGTTCAGAGTGTGGGTTATGAGGTGAAAGTATGTGCAGAGTGTGGGTTATGAAAGTATGTGCAGAGTTTGGGTTATGGGGTGAAAGTATGTACAGAGTGTGGGTTATGAAAGTATGTACAGAGTGTGGGTTATGAGGTGAAAGTATGTTCAGAGTGTGGGTTATGAAAGTATGTGCAGAGTGTGGGTTATGGGGTGAAAGTATGTACAGAGTGTGGGTTATGGGGTGAAAGTATGTGCAGAGTGTGGGTTATGAGGTGAAAGTATGTACAGAGTGTGGGTTATGAGGTGAAAGTATGTACAGAGTGTGGGTTATGAGGTGAAAGTATGTGCAGAGTGTGGGTTATGAAAGTATGTGCAGAGTGTGGGTTATGAAAGTATGTGCAGAGTGTGGGTTATGAGGTGAAAGTATGTTCAGAGTGTGGGTTATGAAAGTATGTGCAGAGTGTGGGTTATGGAGTGAAAGTATGTACAGAGTGTGGGTTATGGGGTGAAAGTATGTACAGAGTGTGGGTTATGAGGTGAAAGTATGTGCAGAGTGTGGGTTATGGGGTGAAAGTATGTACAGAGTGTGGGTTATGAGGTGAAAGTATGTACAGAGTGTGGGTTATGAGGTGAAGGTATGTGCAGAGTGTGGGTTATGGGGTGAAAGTATGTACAGAGTGTGGGTTATGGGGTGAAAGTATGTGCAGAGTGTGGGTTATGAAAGTATGTGCAGAGTGTGGGTTATGAGGTGAAAGTATGTGCAGAGTGTGGGTTATGAAAGTATGTGCAGAGTGTGGGTTATGAAAGTATGTGCAGAGTGTGGGTTATGAAAGTATGTACAGAGTGTGGGTTATGGGGTGAAAGTATGTACAGAGTGTGGGTTATGGGGTGAAAGTATGTACAGAGTGTGGGTTATGGGGTGAAAGTATGTGCAGAGTGTGGGTTATGGGATGAAAGTATGTGCAGAGTGTGGGTTATGAAAGTATGTGCAGAGTGTGGGTTGTGGGGTGAAAGTATGTACAGAGTGTGGGTTATGGGGTGAAAGTATGTACAGAGTGTGGGTTATGAAAGTATGTACAGAGTGTGGGTTATGAAAGTATGTACAGAGTGTGGGTTATGGGGTGAAAGTATGTGCAGAGTGTGGGTTATGAAAGTATGTACAGAGTGTGGGTTATGGGGTGAAAGTATGTACAGAGTGTGGGTTATGAGGTGAAAGTATGTGCAGAGTGTGGGTTATGAAAGTATGTACAGAGTGTGGGTTATGGGGTGAAAGTATGTGCAGAGTGTGGGTTATGAAAGTATGTGCAGAGTGTGGGTTATGGGGTGACTCGCTGTGACTCGGGGTGACTCGCTGCACACTCATCCTGCAGCCTCACGGATGCGAGCTGCTGTGAGCTTGTAGATCGGCCACTTTTGGCACGCGCAACACGGTGTGATGACAAAGGGTCACTCCGTGTGTAACAACCGGTTTGTTTTGTGGGCTATAAACGATATATAATGGCCGTTAAGCAGCAGGGGAAAGTGTTATAGGAGGACGATATGGACCCAGAACGTCATAATGAATTTACATTTATTGTCTGACCCGTTTCCATTCACAAATGCGCATTTAGTTTATTCGATAAAGCCTCAAAATCCACCACCTCCAAGTGGATAAATTTTTTTGCGGATAATGAAAGTTTATTCGAATTTTGAAGTGTTTCCATAAAAAGATTTAAGCGCGAAAGGCTTAATGCACATTAAGAGGCTTTATGGAAATGCCACTAGTGTTGATAAATGTGTCGTTTGGTGTTGTCCTCCTCCTCATTGATTAGCTAGATTGTGAGTTGCAGGGCGTTGGCAACTGTGGTTGCTGCCTCTTAAGTTCGTCCATACCCGTTTGAATATCTGAGACAGTTACAGCACTCCCACACACATGCGCACGCACACACGCACACACACACGCACACACGCGCGCACACAGATGCAGCAGTGTACCCGGTGCGCGGTGGTAGCAACCCCTGTAACGACAGACACACTAATAACAGCTGATGTGAGAAATGTTGTACACGCGCGGCCACACGCAACCCACGTGACGGGGGTCCGCAGGCGTTCGAGGAGGGAGAAATACTTAATAATCTTCGCTGTCACTGATAGTACAGACACACACACACACACACACACACACACACACACACACACACACACACACACACACACACACGCCAAATGTGTGTGATTAATTACTTAATGAATTTATGTATTTCTTCATAAACAGGATGTCAGTTGGAGCGTCTTTCCTTCAGACAGGAGTAGAACTCCTAGAAGCAGAAGACTCACCAGAAGAACCAGAAGCAGGAGACTCACCACAACCTGAACCTGAACCTGAACCACAACCTGAACCACAACCTGAACCACAACCTGAACCGCAACCTGAACCGCAACCTGAACCACAACCTGAACCACAACCTGAACCGCAACCTGAACCACAACCTGAACCACAACCTGAACCACAACCTGAACCTGAACCACAACCTGAACCTGAACCACAACCTGAACCTGAAGACTCACCAGGAGTAGAACTCCTAGAACCTGAAGACTCACCACAGGTGACAGAGAAACAAGAGGCAACAAACCTAACAAGGTAATATCTCTCTCTCATGGGTGCACTGGTCTTAAATGTGGAGTGGTCAGGTACATTGTTGTGCTTAGTGTTGTTCCTATACACATTACTCCAACGTTAATTAGGAATGTTAGAAATGTAAACAAAGACAAATGTGACCAGAAATGGAACTGTTATGATGTCAGTATATCTTTAATAAATTACACATTGTGTGTGTGTGTGTGTGTGTGTGTGTGTGTGTGTGTGTGTGTGTGTGTGTGTGCGTGTGCGTGTGCGTGCGCGCACGCGTGTTTCTAGACTCTCCTCTGACGATGTCCATCATTCCAACATGGACATTGTGAGTAGAACCATCTCCTCTACAGAACAATCACACTGAACACCACTAGAACCTCTACAGAACAATCACACTGACCACTAGAACCTCTACAGAACAATCACACTGAACACCACTAGAACCTCTACAGAACAATCACACTGAACATCAGGAAAGTCCCTGATTGTTTCCTGTCTGATTTGTGTCTTTCAGAGCCATTTTGATCCCAGCGTGCAAACAGTACAGTCAACCAATCAGTACAGGTCAGTCTAAACACAGAACAGTCAACCAATCAGTACAGGTCAGTCATCTAAACCGCTTCCTCTATAGAAGTAGAAGATGTGTCTTTGAACCCATCAGCTTCCTGTTTCCACTGACATGTTTCTATTCAACCAGCCTCTGTGATTGTAAATGAACTGGACTAGAGAATGAAGTGAGATGTGAACAATGTCAGGTGATATAACATGTCCATAGTGAATGAAGTGGTGAACAATGTCAGGTGGTATAACATGTCCATAGTGAATGAAATGGTGAACAATGTCAGGTGGTATAACATGTCCATAGTGAATGAAGTGGTGAACAATGTCAGGTGGTATAACATGTCCATAGCGAATGAAGTGGTGAACAATGTCAGGTGGTATAACATGTCCATAGTGAATGAAGTGGTGAACAATGTCAGGTGGTATAACATGTCCATAGTGAAGAAGTGGTGAACAATGTCAGGTGGTTTAACATGTCATAGTGAATGAAGTGGTGAACAATGTCAGGTGGTTTAACATGTCCATAGTGAATGAAGTGGTGAACAATGTCAGGTGGTATAACATGTCCATAGTGAATGAAGTGGTGAACAATGTCAGGTGGTATAACATGTCCATAGTGAATGAAGTGGTGAACAATGTCAGGTGGTATAACATGTCCATAGTGAATGAAGTGGTGAACAATGTCAGGTGGTATAACATGTCCATAGTGAATGAAGTGAGTGGTAAAAAAAAAAAAACAGGTGGTATACTACAGTATGTCCAAAGTGAACAAATTGTGTGGTGAACAATGCAAGGTGATATTGCGTGTCCATAATGAACAAAGCAAGTATTCCAATATCATCCTGTGGACCGCATTAAGTAAAAGTGGGGGCCGCATTAAGTGAAGTTGGGGCTGCATGTGGGCCTCCGGACTGCCAGTCATGGATGGTCTATGACATCACTTCTATGATGTCATAGACATTTATTTATAGTGGGACAATGTTATTAACGTTAATTAGTCTCCATCACCTGATGAACCTGATGAACACAAGGGTTAAAATGTTGTTCTACTATAAATAAATGTTTCTACTCAGAGTTAAGAACATTGTATTGACCTCCCTTCCTTCTCCAGTGTATGGAATGCTTCACATTTGTTTTGTTGTGTCACAGGTCCAATTTCCCCGGGGCGGGGCTGTTCCAGTGCAGACGGACAGGGTTGGTGTTTGTAACCACAGCTGGAGGGGAAGTGGTCTACGAGACTGTTCAGTGGGAGGAAAGATGTCTCCAGTCAACAGGAAGGACTCCTGCAGGTCCTCTGTTTGACATCCAGTGTCCTCAGAAGTGTGTCTGCCAGCTAGGCCTGCCACACTGTGACATCACACCTGGTGAGTCACTCAATGTGTCCTGCACATGTGAATATGTGAATGTTTCTTGTATAAAAAAGTAAAACAACTCAATTTAGGAGACGCTATTATTTTAAAATTAATTGTGGACTTTTCTATTTGAGATGTGAGCAGTGTCATGGATTTGTGTTGGACTAAGTTTGTTTAGGCATGGGATAGAACTCTTATGTTTCTATTGCTAACTAATAACCATTCTTTAATGTTTCAAATCCTTTCCACAGGTGATCTGTGTGTGGCCCACATCACAGATGAAGGGGTGGAACTCTTAGAACCACTGAGAGTGACCCAGACTTATGTGTTCGTAAAAGTGACCCACCTGTCTACTTTTGGGATCCTGGAGAAGATTTGGGACCTCTTCAAAACGTCAAAACATGCTCAGGTTCTGCTGTTCCTTCGACCACCGGGACCTGAGATACGGATACTGAATGTATTCCTGCTGCCGGAAAATGTGTCTCCAGACGAGGTACAATGTTGTTTATTAAGTAGCTTGCATCTCTGTGACATTGGATACATAAGTTGGCTGACATATTGTTTTGAGTGAACACCCATCAACATGCTTTGTGTCATTGTAGGTTTTATAAAACAACATGTTTGTGTCATTGTAGGTTTTATAAAACAACATGTTTGTGTCATTGTAGGTTTTATAAAACAACATGTTTGTGTCATTGTAGGTTTTATAAAACAACATGTTTGTGTCATTGTAGGTTTTATAAAACAACATGTTTGTGTCATTGTAGGTGTTATAAAACAACATGTTTGTGTCATTGTAGGTGTTATAAAACAACATGTTTGTGTCATTGTAGGTGATCAAACAACATCCTGGGGATGAACAACTCAAGACCACGTCTAACTGTGATCTTACAGTGGGCCAGCACTACAGTCTGCAATGCTCTGATACTTCATATAGAGTATTGCCCAGGGTATGACACATCAATACTACAACCTCACACCTCAATGCGCTGATAATTAAAATAAAGTATTGTCCAAAGTATCACACATCAATACTACAACCTCACAAGTCAGGAAAGAATATGAAAACCCATCATAAACCCATCATTAATGCCAATCACGCCAAAATGAGGGACAATGTGAGGGGCCCCTCGTTTTGGAATAATATGAAATTATATAAAATGATATAAAGACCATAACATAATTTGAAATAATATGAAATGATATCATTAACGGGTGAATACATCAGGGACATGAGGCCAGCAGTGCACACCTCGTGGTGAAGACATCAGGGACATGAGGCCAGCAGTGAACACCTCGTGGTGAAGACATCAGGGACATGAGACCAGCACCTCGTGGTGAAGACATCAGGGACATGAGACCAGCACCTTGTGGTGAAGACATCAGGGACATGAGACCAGCACCTCGTGGTGAAGACATCAGGGACATGAGACCAGCACCTTGTGGTGAAGACATCAGGGACATGAGACCAGCACCTTGTGGTGAAGACATCAGGGACATGAGGCCAGCAGTGCACACCTCGTGGTGAAGACATCAGGGACATGAGACCAGCACCTCGTGGTGAAGACATCAGGGACATGAGGCCAGCACCTCGTGGTGAAGACATCAGGGACATGAGGCCAGCAGTGCACACCTTGTGGTGAAGACATCAGGGACATGAGGCAAGCACCTCGTGGTGAAGACATCAGGGACATGAGGCCAGCACCTTGTGTTGAAGACATCAGGGACATGAGACCAGCACCTCGTGGTGAAGACATCAGGGACATGAGGCCAGCACCTCGTGGTGAAGACATCAGGGACATGAGACCAGCACCTTGTGGTGAAGACATCAGGGACATGAGGCCAGCACCTTGTGGTGAAGACATCAGGGACATGAGGCCAGCACCTCGTGGTGAAGACATCAGGGACATGAGGCCAGCACCTCGTGGTGAAGACATCAGGGACATGAGACCAGCACCTCGTGGTGAAGACATCAGGGACATGAGGCCAGCAGTGCACACCTCGTGGCGCTCTGCTTGCACACAAGAAGGCCATGTGTCCTGCTTGAGCGTGAGGTGCAAGTTGGCACCTCAACAGAGTGCAGTTCTTGTTTATTCTGTCTTGCATTCGCTGATGCAACATAACTCTTTGATACAGCAGCCATGTGCTCCGATGAGACGTCGGACATTCATAATCCTCCCAATTAAAATAAGCAGTCTGCCATCATGTAGTTAACAGATTCATTGCTTTTAACACATCACCTACCAGGTATTCATTAATGTGTCCGCCACTGCCAGGGCTCATGTTAACTTTGTTGTCGCCAATGGAAAGTCATTTCAAAAAGCTCAGAGAGCCAAGGACATGTACTGTATTTGTTTGTGCAACAGAAAGCTGCTTTATGGCAGCAACAGTAAAAAGTAATTTTCAGCATAATTCACAATTACAACACCAGAGGCATCTCCACAGATCACGTTCAACCCAGAGTCAAAGCCAACAAAGGGTCAAACTCTTTTTTCTGTTATACCACCAAAATGTGGAAAGCCTTACCGAGGGCCATAAAGGAGTGTGGATCCACAACATCCTTTAAAATCGCCCTGAAAAACCACTTATAGGCGGCAGCCGTTCGCAACTGGTAAATACCGTCATGAATCTGTACCTTTTCCTATGCAAACTGACAATAAAGTCTTCAATCAATCAATCAATCAATCAAAACCAGGGTCACAAAGCTGCTGTTGGTGTTCTACGACAGACAGCATCAACATAAGATGATGACGCCAATCAATGACAGAACATGTGTAATCATTTAAGCAGCGGTCTTCAATGTTTTTCAGGCCAAGGACCCCTTAGCTGAGAGAGAGTCTAGAGAGATGAAGCAGGGACCCCTTAGCTGAGAGAGTCTAGGGACCCCTTAGCTGAGAGAGAGTCTAGAGAGCTGAAGCAGGGACCCCTTAGCTGAGAGAGTCTAGAGAGATGAAGCAGGGACCCCTTAGCTGAGAGAGTCTAGAGAGATGAAGCAGGGACCCCTTAGCTGAGAGAGAGTCTAGAGAGATGAAGCAGGGACCCCTTAGCTGAGAGAGAGTCTAGAGAGATGAAGCAGGGACCCCTTAGCTGAGAGAGAGAGTCTAGAGAGATGAAGCAGGGACCCCTTAGCTGAGAGAGAGTCTAGAGAGATGAAGCAGGGACCCCCACTCCATATTGTATAACATTGTGTTGCAGATTAAACCTTTTAATCGATGTGTTTAGCAGCACTATCATCAGTGGCAGTGTTGTCAATTAATGAATTTCTATTTATCTGTTGAATTTGGACATTAAAACCTTGCTTAGTTGCCTAAACTTGACCTTTGACTCTGTTCTGCTAATTATTATTAGCAGAATTATTATTAGCCCCCCTGTAGTACATGGTTTAGAATGTTCCACTCTAAACCAAATATCCAGCATCGGATAATAATAATTAAAATAAATGTTCCACTCTAAACCAAATGGCAAGATCTACAAGCTCATTGTGAGCTACATGTGTTTAAACACACTGCAGCTATAAGCACCATGTGGATTTAGAGTTTGGCTTTACATTCAAGACTACTACTAGCAACAGAATGCAACAGAACTTAATAAGCTGCTTCTATAAAATGAAGCTTGGATTGGCAGCACACACATTCACAGTGAAGGCAGTTGAGAACTTCAGGGAAACACCTTTTTACCACCCCAACAATTGGTGCTTGTGCCATGCTATTAGTTTTACAGCTCTTACACAGACTTCACATTCTTGGGATTTTATTTTTATTTTTTAAAACTTTAACCCCTGTGTATTTATGGTTTTCAGAGTGTGCCATATCGTCAGAACTACGGACCAAATTACCATGCAACATTTGAGGTGAAGCTCAATCTCAATCTCAATGCATCACTCGTTGCATTGGAATTGCTGGGACCCGACACCGTCTGGGAGCAAGAGATTCACCTGAAAGGTAAAGGCAGAGTTTAATGTGAATTATGATATAGTGGAATAACTCTTTCATATTTAAATGTATTACAAAGCTTGATCACTGAATTCAGTGATGTGTTATTTCTGAATAGTGACCGCTAAGCTCAATAACAGACCTCTGTCCAATCAAAGACACATATCAATTATTAAATAGATATCAATTAAAGACATATGTCTCATATCAACCTGTAGGAGTGTACAGTGACTAAGCTCACCCTCCCCTGACATTCTGCCTCTTACCAGGGTTAGAGGTTAGCTGGTTATTTACCAGGTCAGATATAAATGTGTCAGTAGTCAGTAGTTAGGCCGGGTTTACACTGCAGTCAAATCCAGCCCAAATCCGATTTGGTTCTAAAATCCGATCTTTTGGCCTGACTTTTCACACTGCATTTGCAAGTGACACAGATCTGACCTGTGCGTTTAGACTGCTTTTACCAGCGTCAGCCCAAAGCTGCACTTAGTCGACATATCTGCTTTGGTTACCGTGGTGTCGGCGCCATGACGTTACGTAACAACGTTGACGCTAGTTGATTACGTTCAGGAAATGCGACATAACAGACAGGCGACAACAACAAAAACAAACACACGTTACAGGTTACAATATGTTTTTTCTTCTTTTATTTACTTCGCTCTTCTCTCTGGTTTTATCTATTTAGATCACGTGTTTTCTCTCTCCTCTCTTGTTTTTCTCATGTGCTCAGCGCCGCGCTGTAATCAAATAGTAAACACTCACGCTCTGTAATGACGTCTGACGACTTTTGATGTGACTCAGATCTGATTCAGGCTAGATTTCAGTGGCAGTGTAAAGCCGGCCTTACAGATCCTTTCAGGTAACACCATGTTTCTCATTGTAACAGTAGTCCAGCCTGCATCTGAAGATCGGACTTCATCTGAAGAGCCTCCAGTGTCCTCTTCAACTCCATCTGAAGAGCCTCCAGTGTCCTCTTCAACTCCAGCTTCCACAAGCAGAGCAGATGAAGGTGAGCTGACGCTACACTAAACTAGAGATATTGCAGCTAGTACACTAAAGGATTCCAATGACACCACCCACAAGTCTGAGCAGCAAATCGTTGAAAAGTTATATGGAGAAAATAGGAACTACCAACTACCGACCCATCAGAAGAGGGTGCGAGGTTAAGTTAAACCAATTAAGGACAAGGACTCTGAACCAAGTCAAATGACACCACGGTCATTAGGGATGTCCCGATACCACTTCTTTGCCGACCAAGTACAAGTACGAGTACTTAATTTGAGTACTTGTCGATACCGAATACCGATACTGTAAGTTAAGTTTCTGTACAAGTGCTTAAATAGTGTGTGGCGCTCCAAAATGAAATGCTTTACATAACTAGAAAAGAAAATTTCTACGAAATTTTAAGTGTGCCTGCAGCTAAGTCTGTGCAACCTTGTGTAGCGGTTGGTGTTAGCATTAGCGTTACATTTTTTAACATTAGCATTTTTTGCATAAGCTTTAACATTATGGTTCTTCATATGACACACCACCCACATGTCTGTATGACAAACGGTTCACGAGAAAAAGGGTCACTTCCTGTTTGGTGAGGGGCACTTCCTGTTTGGCGAAATAGGCCCCAATTAAGGTTAAGGACTCTTAATCAAGTCATTTCACACCACCCACGTGTCTGCACGACAAACGGTTCACGAGATAAAGGGTCACTTACTGTTTGGTGAGGGGCACTTCCTGTTTGGCGAAATAGGCCCCAATTAAGGTTAAGGACTCTTAATCTTGTCATTTGACGCAACCTGCGCGTCTGTACGACAAACGGTTCACGAGATCAAGGGTCACTTCCTGTTTGGTGAGGGGCACTTCCTGTTTGGCGAAATAGGCCCCAATTAAGGTTAAGGACTCTTAATTTTTGTCATTTAACGCAACCCGCGCGTCTGTACGACAAACGGTTCACGAGATCAAGGGTCACTTCCTGTTTGGTGAGGGGCACTTCCTGTTTGGCGAAATAGGCCCCAATTAAGGTTAAGGACTCTTAATCAAGTCATTTGATGCCATCCACGCGTCTGTACGACAAACGGTTCACGAGGTAAAGGGTCACTTCCTGTTTGGTGAGGGGCACTTCCTGTTTGGCGAAATAGGCCCCAATTAAGGTCAAGGACTCTTAGGGGGCGTTCTCACCCAAAGTCCGCTTAGAAGGTCCGGATCAGGGACCAAATGTTTACATTGTTGCATTTTGAATTTGGTCCGGTTAGCGTTCACACGGGACTTTTGTTAACATTAACATCATTAGAATTTTTTACATTAGCATTTTTATCATTAGAAACATTTTTATTATCATTAGCTTTAGCATTTTTTAGCATTATCATTGAATTCTTCCCTTTATCATTAAGTGTGCCTGCCATGCAATGCAATGGCAAAACACTTATTGTAATCCACCATACTTGATTAAGTGTGCCTGCCATGCAATGGCAAAACACTTATTGTAATCCGCCATACTTAATTAATTAATTAGGGTAGTTAATTAATTAGGGTAGTTAATAATGATCCCACAAATTTGGTGCGCTAATAACTGCCGCACAATTTACGCCACCGCCGCAATATATACATCAAAACGTGCGGCTCGGCCGGGAATGGTGTGCTATTACTTTTCTAAGAGAAAAGTTGTATCGTTTAATTGATATTAATTTATTAGTGAATTAATTTTACCCATTGACTTATAATGGGAATCGCAAAAACTCACATTCAATATTTTTTTTCTCGCTAAACCATAGGGGCTACAGTTTCAAAACTTGGAGAGGAGATTTATAATGATATCAAGGATTAAATAAAAAATAATTTCGTCAGTTGGCCTCATGGTGGCGCTATAACAGTCCACTTTACCTTTCGGCCTGTAACTCTTGAACCGTGGGTCGGAAAATTAAAATTCCTTTTTCCCTGGATTCCTTGGGTCATGACGCATCTCCTCATATAGGCCACGCCCATTTGCGTCAGGATAGATTTTCCGCCATTTTGAATTTTCTTCAAAACACACTTTTTGCTCCTTTTCCTACATATTTTCTCCAAATGTCACAAAAATTGATACACACGATCTATGGACTCATGCGATAAACACATTTAAACAATATTTTGATAGTCCATACCGTTCTTCCGTAACAGGGTTCCAAAGTTAGCGGGAGGAGCCCGTTTTGTAAGAAGTAGCCATAAATCACAAACGAAACATCCAGTCAACACCAAATTTTAACCACAAGTGGGGGGCGCTATACTGAACATATACCCAAAAGCATTTCCACTTCGACCCATAGGGGGCACCACAAACGCGCAAAACGTAACCGTTTCATGCCAAAACGTTTTTTTCAGGGGGAACGACCCTCTCAAAACGAAACACAAACGTTCTCGGGAGCGACGGGACAATGTAATCGCCTTGCGGAACTTGTGGGAGGAGCCTATTTCTCAAAAACAAGAAACCATATTGCTAATGCTAACACATGCTAATGCTAACAAATGCTAATGCTAACAAAGATGCTAATGTTAACACATACAAGGTTGCACACACTTAGCGAGCTGCAGGCACACTTAAAATGTCTTCAAAATTTTCTTTTCTAGTTAATAACTAGAAAAGAAAATTTCTAAGAAATTTTAAGTGTGCCTGCAGCTCGCTAAGTGTGTGCAACCTTGTATAGCAGTTTTACATCAGAATTTTTATCATTAGCTTTAACATTAACATTTTTTTTGCATTAGCATTATCATAGATTTGTTTTCCTTTAAACATTAGGCATTTGTTAGCATTAGCATTTGTTAGCATTAGCATTAGCATTTTTAACATTAGCATGTGTTAGCATCTGCATATGTTAGCATAGCATTAGCATGTGTTAGCATTAGCATTTGTTAGCATTAGCATTAGCATTTGTTAGCATTATCATGTATTAGCATTAGCATGTGTTAGCATTAGCATTAGCATTTGTTAGCATTAGCATTTGTTAGCATTAGCATGTATTAGCATTAGCATTTGTTAGCATTAGCATTAGCATATGTTAGCAGTAGCATGTGTTAGCAGTAGCATGTGTTAGCATTAGCATTTGTTAGCATTAGCATTCGCTAGCATTAGCATATGTTAGCATTAGCATCATGTATTAGCATTAGCATGTGTTAGCATTAGCATTAGCATTTGTTAGCATTAGCATGTGTTAGCATTAGCATTAGCATTTGTTAGCATTAGCAT
This sequence comes from Nannobrachium achirus, assembly GCF_963921795.1. NCBI lineage: Eukaryota > Metazoa > Chordata > Actinopteri > Myctophiformes > Myctophidae > Nannobrachium > Nannobrachium achirus. The sequence continues at coordinate 7,060,237 of NC_137816.1, read as the reverse complement.
TTGTTAGCATTAGCATGTATTAGCATTAGCATTTGTTAGCATTAGCATATGTTAGCATTAGCATGTGTTAGCATTAGCATTTGCTCGCATTAGCATTCGTTAGCATTAGCATATGTTAGCATTAGCATTTTTTAGCATTAGCATTTGTTAGCATTAGCATTTGTTAGCATTAGCATTAGCATTTTTAGCATTAGCATTCGTTAGCATTAGCATATGTTAGCATTAGCATTAGTTAGCATTAGCATGTATTAGCATTAGCATTTGTTAGCATTAGCATATGTTAGCATTAGCATTTGTTAGCATTAGCATTTGCTAGCATTAGCATTGGTTAGCATTAGCATATGTTAGCATTAGCATTTTTTAGCATTAGCATTTGTTAGCATTAGCATGTGTTAGCATTAGCATTAGCATTTGTTAGCATTAGCATTAGCATTTTTAGCATTAGCATTCGTTAGCATTAGCATATGTTAGCATTAGCATTTGTTAGCATTAGCATTTGTTAGCATTAGCATGTGTTAGCATTAGGATTAGCATGTGTTAGCATTAGCATGTGTTAGCATTAGCATTTGTTAGCATTAGCATTAGCATTAGCGGTTAGCCGTTGGGACTGTGGGACCACCCACCGAGTTTGTGACCAGTAACGTGTTGGGAAGTGGAGACATGGCTGTTTAAAGCCCAGCCAATAGGAAGGCAGAGGGGGCGGGGCTTAAGCATTTACAGATAGTTCCTATTTGCCATGTAAGTACACACATCGAGTTTCGAGACGGTACCATGCTGCAAACTGGAGATAAAGCTGTTTAAAGCTAAGCCAATAGGAAGATAGGGGCGGGGCTTAAGAGGGGGCTGGGCTTAAGTAATAAGTCCCTATTGGCCGTTTAAGTCCAGACACCAAGTTTCAAGACGGTACCATGCTGTGAACTGGAGTAGTGGCTGTTTAAACCCAGCCAATAGGAATACAGAGGGGGCGGGGCTTAATCAATTACAGCTCATCCCTATTGGCCGGAAAAGACCAAAGTTGTGTGTGCATTTTAAAGTTTAAATCACGTTGCTAGGCCAAATTATGGCAGAGTTATGTGGCGCCAAAGTTTCTGGGTTTTTTTCTGAGTCCCCCAGTCAAAGTCAATGAGGGTTTTTGCGCGTAGTTTTTTACGAATTACGTTGCCATGGTAACGCGGATCGGAAAGAAAAGTAATAGCACACCATTCCCGGCCGAGCCGCACGTTTTGATGTATATATTGCGGAGGTGGCGTAAATCTTGCGGCAGTTATTACGTGCCGAAATTTCCCCCATTCTAAGTGAATGGGGTTTTTGGGCGTCGTTTTTTGCGAATAACGTCGCAATCGTAACGCGGATCGGAAAGAAAAGTAATAGCACACCATTCCCGGCCGAGCCGCACGTTTTGATGTATATATTGCGGCGGTGGCGTTAATTGTGCGGCAGTTATTACGTGCAGAAATTCGTGGCGAAAGACTTAATTAATGACTTAAGTATGGCGGATTACAATAAGTGTTTTGCCATTGCGTTGCATGGCAGGCACACTTCCCCCATTCTAAGTGAATGGGGTTTTTGGGCGTCGTTTTTTGCGAATAACGTCGCAATCGTAACGCGGATCGGAAAGAAAAGTAATAGCACACCATTCCCGGCCGAGCCGCACGTTTTGATGTATATATTGCGGCGGTGGCGTTAATTGTGCGGCAGTTATTACGTGCAGAAATTCGTGGCGAAAGACTTAATTAATGACTTAAGTATGGCGGATTACAATAAGTGTTTTGCCATTGCGTTGCATGGCAGGCACACTTAATAATGATCCCATAAATTTCGGCACGTAATAACTGCCGCACAATTTACGCCACCGCCGCAATATATACATCAAAACGTGCGGCTCGGCCGGGAATGGTGTGCTATTACTTTTCTTTCCGATCCGCGTTACGATTGCGACGTAATTCGCCAAAAACGACGCTAAAAAACCCCATTGACTTAGAATGGGGGAAATTTCGGCACGTAATAACTGCCGGACGATTTACGCCACCCCCGCAATATATACATCAAAATGTGCGGCTCGGCCGGGAATGGTGTGCTATTACTTTTCTTTCCGATCCGCGTTACCATGGCAACGTAATTCGTAAAAAACTATGTGCAAAAACCCCCATTGACTTTGAATGGGGGACTCAGAAAAAAAACCAGAAACTTTGACGCCACATAACTCTGCCATACTTTTGCCTAGCAACGTGATTTAAACTTTAAAATGCACACACAACTTTGGTCTTTTTTCGGCCAATAGGGATGAGCTGTAATTGATTAAGCCCCGCCCCCTCTGTATTCCTATTGGCTGGGTTTTAAACAGCCACTACTCCAGTTCACAGCATGGTACCGTCTTGAAACTTGGTGTCTGGACTTAAACGGCCAATAGGGACTTATTACTTAAGCCCCGACCCCTCTTTAGCCCCGCCCCTATCTTCCTATTGGCTTAGCTTTAAACAGCTTTATCTCCAGTTTGCAGCATGGTACCGTCTCGAAACTCGCTGTGTGTACTTACATGGCAAATAGGAACTATCTGTAAATTATTAAGCCCCGCCACCTCTGCCTTCCTGTTGGCTGGGCTTTAAACAGCCATATCTCCACTTCCCAACACGTTACTGGTCACAAACTCGGTGGATGGTCCCACAGTCCCAACGGCTAACCGCTAATGCTGATGCTAATGCTAACAAATGCTAATGTTAACACATGCTAATGCTAACAAATGCTAATGCTAACAAATGCTAATGTTAACAAATGCTAATGCTAACACATGCTAATGCTAACAAATGCTAATGCTAACAAATGCTTATGCTAATGTTAATGCTAACAAATGCTAATGCTAACACATGCTAATGCTAACAAATGCTAATGCTAACACATGCTAATGCTAACAAATGCTAATGTTAATACATGCTAATGCTAACTAATGCTAATGCTAATAAATGCTAATGCTAACAAATGTTAATGCTAACAAATGTTAATGCTAACAAATGCTAATGCTAACACATGCTAATGCTAACTAAAGCTAATGCTAACACATGCTAATGCTATGCTAACATATGCAAATGCTAACACATGCTAATGCTAAAAATGCTAATGCTAATGCTAACAAATGCTAATGTTAACAAATGTTAATGCTAACAAATGCCTAATGTTTAAAGGAAATAAAATCAATGATAATGTTAATGCTAAAAAAAATGTTAATGTTAAAGCTAATGATAAAAATGCTGATGTAAAAAATTCTAAAAATGATTTTAATGTTAATGCAAAATGCTAATGCTAACACCAACTGCTATACAAGGTTGCACACACTTAGCGAGCTGCAGGCACACTTAAAATTTCTTAGAAATTCTCTTTTCTAGTTTTAAACATTAGGCATTTGTTAGCGGTTAGCCGTTGGGACTGTGGGACCACCCACTGAGTTTGAGACCAGTAACATGTTGGGAAGTGGAGACATGGCTGTTTAAAGCCCAGCCAATAGGAAGGCAGGGGGTTGGGGCTTAAGCAATTACAGATAATTCCTATTTGCCATGTAAGTACACACAGCGAGTTTCGAGACGTTACCATGCTGCAAACTGGAGATATAGCTGTTTAAAGCTAAGCCAATAGGAAGATAGGGGCGGGGCTTAAGAGGGGCGGGGCTTAAGTAATAAGTCCCTATTGGCCGTTTAAGTCCAGACACCAAGTTTCAAGACGGTACCATGCTGTGAACTGGATTAGTGGCTGTTTAAAGCCCAGCCAATAGGAATACAGAGGGGGCGGGGCTTAATCAATTACAGCTCATCCCTATTGGCCGGAAAAAGACCAAAGTTGTCTGTGCATTTTAAAGTTTAAATCACGTTGCTAGGCAAAAGTATGGCAGAGTTATGTGGCGCCAAATTTTCAGGGTTTTTTTCCCGAGTCCCCCATTCAAAGTCAATGGGGTTTTTGGGTGTTGTTTTTTGCGAATTACGTCGCAATGGTAACGCGGATCGGAAAGAAAAGTAATAGCACACCATTCCCGGCCGAGCCGCACGTTTTGATGTATATATCGCGGCGGTGGCGTAAATCGTGCGGCAGTTATTAGGGCTCCAAATTTTGTGGGATCATTATTATTATTAAGTGTGCCTGCTATGCAATAGCAGAACACTTATTGTAATCCGCCATACTTAAGTCGGTCGGTCGGTCGGTAATGTTCTTGCAAATTTCGGCACGTAATAAGTGCCGCACAATTTACGCCACCACCGCAATATATACATCAAAACGTGCGGCTCGGCCGGGAATGGTGTGCTATTACTTTTCTTTCCGATCGGCGTTACCATTGCGACGTAATTCGCAAAAAACGACGCCAAAAAACCCCATTCACTTAGAATGGGGGAAATTTCGGCACGTAATAACTGCCGCACGATTTACGCCACCCCCGCAATATACACATCAAAATGTGCGGCTCGGCCGGGAATGGTGTGCTATTACTTTTCTTTCCGATCCGTGATACGATTGCGATGTAATTCGCAAAAAAACTACGCCCTAAACCCCATTGACTTAGAATGGGGGACTCCGAAAAAAAACCAGAAACTTTGGCGCCACATAACTCTGCCATACTTTTGCCTAGCAACGTGATTTAAACTTTAAAATGCACACACAACTTTGGTCTTTTTCCGGCCAATAGGGATGAGCTGTAATTGATTAAGCCCCGCCCCCTCTATAACAGGAATTGTCCTTCGCCAAACAGGAAGTGCCTCTATAACTCATGAACCGTTTGTCGTACAGACTCGCGGCTGGTGTCATAATTTTTTTTTTTCTCAAAAAATTTTTTTTCTCAAAAATTTTTTTTTCTCAATTTTTTTTTTCTCAAAAATTTTTTTTCTCAAAAATTTTTTTTTCTCAAAATTTTTTTTCTCAAAATTTTTTTTCTCAATTTTTTTTTCTCAAAATTTTTTTTCTCAAAAAAATTTTTTTCTCAATTTTTTTTTCTCAACATTTTTTTTTCTCAAATTTTTTTTTCTCAAATTTTTTTTTCTCAAAATTTTTTTTTTCTCAATTTTTTTTCTCAAATTTTTTTTTTCTGAAATTTTTTTTTCTCAAAACATTTTTTTTCTCAAAACATTTTTTTCTCAAAAAATTTTTTTTCTCAAAAAATTTTTTTTTCTCAAATTTTTTTTTTCTCAAATTTTTTTTTCTCAAATTTTTTTTTTCTCAATTTTTTTTTTTCTCAAAACACTTTTTCTCAAAAAATTTTTTTTTCTCACAAAACAATTTTTTCTCAAAAAACTGTCGTTAAAGTGCGACCCGTGATAACGGCCAAAAATGCGCCAAAACGCCACTATGCTAATGCTAATGTTAAATAATGTAACGCTAATGCTAACACCAACCGCTACACAAGGTTGCACAGACTTAGCGAGCTGCAGGCACACTTAAAATTTCTTGGAAATTTTCTTTTCTAGTTATTAAGTATGCATGGCAGGCACACTTAACTAAGTATGGCGGATTACAATAAGTGTTTTGCCATTGCATTGCATGTTAGGCACACTTAATTATGTTGTCATGGCTAGAGTGAGAGAAGGTGAAAACCCTGTTTATTAGTTGAACTAACACACACAAAACTGTGTCTTAGGACTTTTGATATGTTGTTACCAACATATGTGTCCCAATTTGGCTGGGAGCCAGTCATTGGATTTTTATTCATTTTCATTTTTTCATTTCATTTGAAAGCTGGGGATCATAGCTACAAAATGATATATTGGTTGTGGAGATTGACCCAACAGTTTTGAAGATATGGCTTATAGAATGATGCCATGCTGAAATACTACTTTTGAGATATTCAAGTTCTAAATAAATGTCTAACCTGCAAATGACCTGACGATCTCTCACATTAATTAAAAAAAGTCTTATTTACATGCAGAGTTAAGCTCTGGCGTTTAAGTGAAATGTAGCCTGAAATTTATGAAATGCTTTAGTGGCTTTATCACATTTTAGTGAGAAAAAAAAAAAAAAGGTATTTTCAGTCCCTGTCTAAAGCTGTACTTTCCGAGATGACTGGCCCCAGTGAGATTGGGGCACATATTTATGAAACAAAATGGTATCTGGCGCTGCCGTGAGCAATATCGGCCGGTGTCGGGGCGAGTACTGATTCTGGTACCGGTATCGGGACATCCCTAACGGTCATGCCGTTTTATGAAAACTCACGCTTTTGATAACTTCTCATCCTTAAGGTCTTTTGTGTGCGCTGAACAAGTTTGTGGTGATTCTGAACATCCTCCTAGGAGGACTTTGTTAAAGTACTACCCGTGAAAATGGCAAAACACCACAATAATGTTCATACATATAGGTGAAACCATATTGTGGGGCTTCAACGTAGACATTTCTACGCTTTACAAGCAAATGAAACATTACATTTCTTCTTTGCTTGACAGCTGAGCCTCATCCAGAGAAGACCATGGCTTCCACTCACATAGATGCTCCACAGGTAGGTTTACTGGCAAATAGCAACTCAAAATACGGTGTCATTGTTACAATTGTTGCATTTTGAAGAAAAGAAATAATACCTGCTACTCATTTCTAGGGCCCGTCTGAGAAGATATTGGTCACCAACAAGGTGAAACTTATCAAGTGGCTCAGCGAGGATCTCCTCTACATTCTCCAGCATGTTGAGGCTGATGGAATTATTAATCATAGAGTTTATAAACAACTGATGGAATTGAAGCCAGAAACGGCTTGCATTAAACTTATTGATAGAATGATTGAGGGAGGAGAGGGAACTTCATCTCAGTTCCTGAAACTTCTACAAAAAACAGAGATTCTGGACACGTGTCCACAACTCAAGGACTGGAATGCTTCTTTTCTTTGGTAAAAAAGATTAAAAAAAAAGAGAAAAAAAAAAAAAGATTATTTGCACCGGGTGTAATGTCGACTTTGTTTGACTGTATACTGTAGATTAATTAAGTTATGCTGTGATGGAGCAGCAGTTCTTCTACCAGTGGTATTGTTACTTGCTCCAGCAGAGCGCGTAAGTACTGTTTCCAGCCGACAGTACAAAGGCAGGGCCTTTAGCCAATGAGGGAGCAGCGTTCTTGGTGACATCACCACCAACAAGTGCGACCTGATACCTCTACCAATATGATTAGATTCATAAGACCACAGAGTATGAGTGGTCATTATCACCTCAAGACAACAGCCACCTCAGACGCCACGTTATCACATGAAGAAGACTGTTTGAACTGTTCAATGCCCCCCAGATACGCTTCCTCGGATGGTTACTGGACAGTGTACCGTTTTGCATGTGTTATTTTCTTGGACGGTTCAGGAGTATTTGGGGAGAGGCTCATTGTAGATATCAGTCTATCCCGTTACAATGCATCAGACCTCTGGGAGATGGATTGTTGAGGTGTAGCGCCACACCTACCATCATCTCCCAGTACATTTATTACTGAATGACTTGATGCACCCAAACCGAGTCAGCGGTGCGAGAGCTCTAGCAACTGAGCTACCCTAGCCTGATTTCAGTCTCAGCTCACGCTTTAGTCTGAAACTGTGCTCCATTCTGAGCGATTTACGGGGGACTTTTTTGCGAGCGTGTCCGCGCGCGAGTGATCGCGACGCACCGTCGGGGAGTGTGTGTGTGTGATTGTGTGTGTGTCTCTGTCTGTGCCAGTGACTGCTTCCACACAGAACTGCGACCAGAAACTTGTAATCAACATTAAACTGCTTGGTGAAATCAGTGCGCTCGTGCGTGTGTGTGTGTGTGTGTGTGTGCCTTCCTCAGCCTGCCTGTGTGTGTGTGTGTGTGTGTGTGAACTTCGTTTGAATCGTTTCAACTGCTGCGCGGATTGGATATTCGTTAGACCCACCCCACCCCCACCCCGCGCGCTCATTGGACAGCCGAAAATAAAAACCGATTCATGTACTAAGCTCCAGACCAGAGAAAGAGTCCACTCTGAGAGTGGGCGGGGTCTCTGGTCTGGAAGCAGGCTAGAGCTACCCAGCTATATAAGCTATATTCTATGGACTGTATATATGGTAATATGTCAGGAAATGCACAACGCCTGTACTTTTCATATCCTGTTGTGTTTTCTGACATCACGTGTGGAGACGGTTACTTAATGACAAGCAGAAGTAAACATGCCTCATACTGTACTTTTTATGTACATTATATCTTTGATGTTGATATTTCTGCTCAATAGACTGAGGAACAGTCATGTGACCAGTTGTATGTTTGATCATGTAAATATCACAGTGATGTCATACATTCATGTATTGATCATGTAAATATCACAGTGATGTCATACATTCATGTATTGATCATGTAAATATCACAGTGATGGCATACATTCATGTATTGATCATGTAAATAACACAGTGATGTCCATACATTCATGTATTGATCATGTAAATATCACAGTGATGTCATACATTCATGTATTGATCATGTAAATATCACAGTGATGTCATACATTCATGTATTGATCATGTAAATATCACAGTGATGTCCATACATTCATGTATTGATCATGTAAATATCACAGTGATGTCATACATTCATGTATTGATCATGTACATATCATACATTCATGTATTGATCATGTAAATATCACAGTGATGTCATACATTCATGTATTGAACATGTAAATATCACAGTGATGTCCATACATTCATATTGATCATGTAAATATCACAGTGATGTCATACATTCATGTATTGATCATGTAAATATTACAGTGATGTCATACATTCATATTGATCATGTAAATATCAGTGATGTCATACATTCATGTATTGATCATGTAAATATCACAGTATTCTGATGTTCATACATTCATGTATTGATCATGTACATATCATACATTCATGTATTGATCATGTACATATCATACAGTCATGTATTGATCATGTAAATATCATACATTCATGTATTGATCATGTACATATCATACAGTCATGTATTGATCATGTAAATATCATACATTCATGTATTGATCATGAACATATCATACAGTCATGTATTGATCATGTACATATCATACAGTCATGTATTGATCATGTAAATATGATACATTCATGTATTGATCATGTACATATCATACAGTCATGTATTGATCATGTATTGATCATGTACATATCATACAGTCATGTATTGATCATGTATTGATCATGTATTGATCATGTACATATCGAGGGGACGACCTTTACTTTGTGGATGTGTGTAAAAAGGTAAGGATCAACAGTCTTGTTGGCGGTGCCTGATGTGGAACGTCATAGTGGAGGGAAAGCTTCTGATTGGAGCACATTTTATGTGTGATATTTCACACATCACACTGGCAACACTGTATATTTGACCTGTTGTATGTGTGATCATTTAATTATCTCTGTAGCAGCCTTAGACCATGATAAACTCATCAATATTACTGCTGTACAGACAGCTTGGGTTCTCCTCTTTATCTCTGTTTCATATAAATGTTATGATCAACTTTATGTCAATAAACGTTCTGTGAAAACATGATTTATTTCATGTGTTGGAGTAAATCACTCAATGTCCTGTTTACCAATGATGCAGTCATTTAAAACAGTGCTTGTAGATCTGCTGTATTCAATCCAGAGATTCATAATTATAATTAACACATCAACCATGGACAGCTTATTATGTTCATTATATGTCATCAATACATTACAGATTAGGTTTATTTCTCAGTATAATTTGTAACTTCTTGTTCGTAGTGTTGTGTATGTTTTATATTATTTTATTATGAGTCTAAACAATTATAGAATACTGGAGCCTCCAGGACCACGGACAGCAACGACGGGCCATTCCCCATTAATGATTGAATAATATCCTACAGAACAGATGACATCACGTAGCTGTAATGTAGGCTATATTGCTGGCTCAATTTGTTAATTATTAGGAGCAATAAATATAGTCTATATATGCCTATTGATTTAGCAATAAATAGGCTCAAGAAATGTGCCAAATTACAATGGGTCACTGTGACATGGCTTATTTAATCAAATCCAATCAATGCTTTATAGTATGCCTTTGGGTAGCTCACCAGATCTGCAAACTCGCAAGCATGCATGTTGTGTAGTCTGTAGACACACCTCGTTGTGAGCTTGTAGATCGGCAATTTTTCGCAGTTTGGCTGGGGTCTGTCTTGTTATCAAATGATATCGTCGGCCCAAAACTGATGGACATGGAATATATAGACAAGGCGCACAGTTGTGCACGACGCTGTCTGTCTGTCTGTCTGTCAGTCTTTATTACTAGATTTATTATTTAGATCAGATTGGTCATGTAAATGCACCTATTGTCGCGCTGTTGCATTAGTCCTATATCATTATCATCATCACATAAACAATCCATATTTGCGCGCCTGACGGCACATAGGCCTATAAGATAGCCTAATAGGCTCCAATCGCTCCATGTACAAGTGCATTAAACGAACAAAAAGGCTTAAATACTTCTAAAATGGACAATTTCTTATATCCCTTTACCCCAGTCCCCTTAATTTATCTGATGAAGGATATAGGATATTTTGCTGGTGGTTTCGTTATTCGTAGGCCTATAGGCTATTTATGATCGCAAGCCAAGAAGACAATTAAGGTGGCGTTTCCAAAACGTTTCTGGACACACACGCACGCACGCACGCACACACACGCACACGCACACATTTGCGCTCTTAAGTTATGTAGGCCTATTGCTGCAACCAATAGGGGACAAACGAATATACACGTAGGCCTAAATGAACTTGAACTTTATGCATATGCACACTGGCTGGGAGTGGATCGATCGCTCTCTCCCTCTCTCTCTTTCTGTCATTTGTTTCTTTTCCTAAATAAATAAGCAGCAGCAGTTAACGGCTGCATGGCGCTGTCAACTAAATGATCAGGTCGCTTTTGGCGAGAGAGAGAGAGAGAGAAATAGTTGCAAGTGCAAGCGCTGGCCGTCTGTCGCGCTGCCTGCCTGTCTGTCTGTCTGTCTGTCTGTCTGTCTGTCTGTCTGTCTGTCTGTCTGTCTGTCGCGCGCGCTCTGGATGGATAGATAAATAGCGAGGGGGGGGGGGGGGGGGGGGGCGGTGCAAGCGCCGCTGTGACGGACGGACGGACGGACGGACGGACGCGTAGCGTCGCGCTCCGTGCCAGCTATACCGTCAATTAATTTTACGCTTACAGTTAACGGATGGGTCCATTTGGTTTCATTTTAGTTACAGACATAAGGTGGTCCACATTCTCCACAACTCTTTAGCTCGGGACCACCTGGGATCCCCTCAAGGACCACTGGTTGAAAAGCAGCCATAAAGAAATGTGTCCTCCGCTTAAGGCTGTGTCCATATAACAATTTGAACTAGAAGTATAAGTTTATACGTATAAAAAATGGTCTACCTCCGCGTCATCGGCGCCCACACCCTAGGTGGGGTTGGCGATAGGGCCTTTCTGTGTGGAGTTTGCATGTTCTCCCCGTGTCTCCTAGGGTTGATACCCTCACAAAAACATGCATGTAATCCTGGTCTCAATAATGCCTCCCCCTGGCCAGCCGGGGCGCCTGATGGAGGGGAAAGGAACTGGTTGGAATAACGTGTTCCTTCCACGCGCTACGTCCAAACCAGGGAAATCTCCACTGTCAGGTGAAAAGAAGCAACTTGGACTCCTCATGCATAGAAGGAAGCATGAGGTCAGTCCGTTGCCTCCCCAGGTTGGCAGAGGGAGAGCAGAGCCCAGGATTACATAGGCAATTGGCACTGGGTGAAAAAATGGGTTACAAAAATTGTGGGATAAAAATTATTTAAAAAAAAAAAAAAAAGGTCTACCAGAGGTATAGATATGCAAGTTTTTTAGACATCTAAACTTAGACTAGACGTCTAATATACGTCTAATAGACATCTAAGTTTATACCTGGGTCTAAATTTAGACGTCTAATAGACGTCTATATTTAGACCTTAACTCTTATTCTGCTTTGAACGTTCCTGTTCGCCCCAATTTTTCAGGTCGCGGCGCGCCAATACGGCGCTCGTTCGTTTACCTCGTCTGATGACTGTAAGCTGATGAGGGGTCACGCCGCCGTGTACTGTAAACACATTTTCCACGGTGATGGTGTAAAAAATCCATTATGCGTTAACATCAACGGAGACCAATTCACTTCCTTGTTTATTCCCACTGGCTGTGAGGCTCTGTGGCCCGTGACTGCACTGAATGTACGGCAACACATAACAGGCAAATTCACATTCATTCTTGCATGACGCCGCCCTCTGCTGCCTGGCAGACCAAAGTGCACTATTGCACAATCAAAAAAAAAAAAAAAAGAAAAAAAAATGTCTATCTATCTACTATAACGTCGCAAAGGTAAGCCGCTTTTTGATGGCACCAGACCCAATAAATAAATAAATAATCTGGCAGTAGTAGAGTTAACGGCCGGACGTCTATTAGAAGTCTAAATTTAGACCCAGGTATAAACTTAGACGTCTATTAGACGTATATTAGGTAAGGTAAGGTAAGGTAATTTATTTGTAAAGCGCCTTTCAAAACAAAAGTTACAAGGTGCTGTACACAATGACACAATGAAATAAAACAAAAACATCACAGAAAAATAAAACAATGCATATAAATAGACAGTAAGTACATGTTAATAAACAATATTACACACCAAAGTGATTCCTAAATAAGTGGGTTTTTAGCAGTCTTTTAAAAACATCTACTGACTCTGCATATTTTAATGACAGTGGTAATCCATTCCAGAGAGTAGGAGCTACTACTGTAAACGCTCGATCCCCTTTAGTTTTAAGCTTTGTTTTGGGAACCTTGAGTAGGCGTTTGTTTGACGACCTAAGCAGCCTCACATTATCTTTGGGTGGCAATAATTCTGCTATATAATCAGGGGCCAGCCCGTGGATAGCTTTATAAGCAATTAAACAAATTTTAAAAACAATTCTGGACTCGATGGGCAGCCAGTGCAATGCAGCCAGCACAGGTGTAATGTGAGATCTTCTGTAAGTGTTGGTCAAAAGTCTAGCAGCTGCATTTTGTACCAGCTGGAGGCGGTGTACAGAAGAGCGACTCAAGGTGGAGAATAGAGAGTTACAATAATCCAGCCTTGAGGATATAAATGCATGGATTAGTTTTTCCAAGTCTTGGGGCGTCAAAAGGGATTTAATTTTTTTGATATTCCTTAATTGGAAGAAGCATGTTTGCACCACTTTTTTAACATGAGGTTCAAAACTCAACTGGCTATCAAAAAGAACACCTAAGTTCTTTGACACCGTTTTAAAATGAGCTGAGGACGGGCCCAGGGATTGCTTTATATTATCATGAATGCCCTCTGGACCTATAATAAGGATTTCAGTCTTGTCTGGGTTTAACTGGAGGAAGTTTTGTGCCATCCAGTCCTTAATGGAGGCTAAGCAATCATTTAAAACAGACAACTTGCTATGATCAGAGGATTTAAAAGAAAAATACAACTGGGTGTCATCAGCATAAAAATGATAAGACACATGATTAAAACGGCTAATTAAAATACCAAGAGGGAGCATATATAGGGAGAATAAAATGGGGCCCAGAATCGAACCTTGGGGTACACCATATTGTAGCTTAGCGGAGGAGGAAACATGATCATTGATGGCCACGGCCACACTTCTATTAGAAAGATAGGAGACAAACCATTTCAGGGCAGTCCCCCGTAGACCCACCCATTGGTCAAGCCTACTGATCAAAATGGAATGGTCTAAAGTGTCGAATGCAGCACTTAAATCTAAGAGCAACAGTACCGAGCACTCCCCAGAGTCTGCGCGCATCAAGATGTCATTTGAGACCCTGAGGAGTGCTGTTTCGGTACTGTGCTTAGGACGAAATCCTGATTGAAACTTGTTAAAAATACTATTATTATTATTATATTAGACGTCTAGTCTAAGTTTAGACCTCTAAAAAACTTGCATATCTATACCATTTTTATACGTATAAACTTAGACCTCTTGTATAAGTTTAGACTTGTATAATATTAGACGTCTAATATACCTCAAAATGTTTGCTTAACAGTCCATTGATGCCATTAATCCCTATACCCGTTTAATTAATTCATTGCATATTAAATAGGCCTAAGCAAAATAGGCAGTAATAAGCACTGGTGCAAAATGCATGTATGATTGAATAAAGCAAATAGCCTACTCCAAGAAAAAGGACAATGCGTTACTGTTATGGCCAGCTCAATAACAGACCTACCCAGGGAGTGTGTGTGTGTGTGGTATGGCTTCTGTGGTTGGTACAGTATAGGTCAAAGACGCACAGGAAAGTAGCCTATAGACAGGAGGGTCCAGTTCAGTCCCCACATGCACACACCTTTCTCTATCTCCTCTGAATCAGAGGAGATATAGAGCACAACGCTATAGCCTCTTATTAATCAGAGGCTCTGATTAATAAGAGCCTATAGCGTCGTGCGAAGGTGCGCCTTGTCAGTAGCCTATATTCCATGTCCTTCAGTTTTGGGCCGACGATTGATAACAAGACAGACCCCGTGCGTGCAGCCAGAACCCACGGAGGGTCGGGACGCACCGCCTCGGTGGACGCAGAAAGCCTTATTGCTCGGTCAATTCTCAAGGGATTTTTCTAATTTTAAGTACTGTATATCTGTGAAGTGTCTGTATTCATTCAATGTATATAAATCATGTTTTAATTGTCTGGAGAGAGAGAAGAGGGAGAGGGAGATGGAGAGAGAGAATGAGAGCAGGAATTAGTCATTAGTAGCCTATTACGCACCAGCACGGACAAAACCTGCGCCATAATAATAATTATAATAACAATAGTTAAGCCGTACATGATAGGGAGTTCCAATAGAAAAATATAAGCCTCGTGTACAATATAGGCTCGAAGTACACGCGAGCGTACACGCCCCCATAGTTATAATGGGGCGTGTACGCTTGCAACAGGGTGTCGTGTACGGCACCTGTGCCGACTACAATTTCCCAATGTAGGGCAGCAGAGAGCCATATGGTCCGTGGTGGTTCTCAAAGTGAGGTCGGGGGACCCTCAGAGGGACACTGTGGGCTTATCAAGTGGTCCGTGGTGGTTCTCAAAGTGAGGTCGGAGGACCCTCAGAGGGACACTGTGGGCTTATCAAGTGGTCCGTGGTGGTTCTCAAAGTGAGGTCGGAGGACCCTCAGAGGGACACTGTGGGCTTATCAAGTGGTCCATGGTCGGTTCTCAAAGTGAGGTCGGAGGACCCTCAGAGGGACACTGTGGGCTTATCAAGTGGTCCGTGGTGGTTCTCAAAGTGAGGTCGGGGGACCCTCAGAGGGACACTGTGGGCTTATCAAGTGGTCCGTGGTGGTTCTCAAAGTGAGGTCGGAGGACCCTCAGAGGGACACTGTGGGCTTATCAAGTGGTCCGTGGTGGTTCTCAAAGTGAGGTCGGAGGACCCTCAGAGGGACACTGTGGGCTTATCAAGTGGTCCATGGTCGGTTCTCAAAGTGAGGTCGGAGGACCCTCAGAGGGACACTGTGGGCTTATCAAGTGGTCCGTGGTGGTTCTCAAAGTGAGGTCGGAGGACCCTCAGAGGGACACTGTGGGCTTATCAAGTGGTCCGTGGTGGTTCTCAAAGTGAGGTCGGAGGACCCTCAGAGGGACACTGTGGGCTTATCAAGTGGTCCATGGTCGGTTCTCAAAGTGAGGTTGGAGGACCCTCAGAGGGACACTGTGGGCTTATCAAGTGGTCCGTGGTGGTTCTCAAAGTGAGGTCGGGGGACCCTCAGAGGGACACTGTGGGCTTATCAAGTGGTCCGTGGTGGTTCTCAAAGTGAGGTCGGAGGACCCTCAGAGGGACACTGTGGGCTTATCAAGTGGTCCGTGGTGGTTCTCAAAGTGAGGTCGGAGGACCCTCAGAGGGACACTGTGGGCTTATCAAGTGGTCCATGGTCGGTTCTCAAAGTGAGGTCGGAGGACCCTCAGAGGGACACTGTGGGCTTATCAAGTGGTCCGTGGTGGTTCTCAAAGTGAGGTCGGAGGACCCTCAGAGGGACACTGTGGGCTTATCAAGTGGTCCGTGGTGGTTCTCAAAGTGAGGTCGGAGGACCCTCAGAGGGACACTGTGGGCTTATCAAGTGGTCCATGGTCGGTTCTCAAAGTGAGGTCGGAGGACCCTCAGAGGGACACTGTGGGCTTATCAAGTGGTCCTTGGTCGGTTCTCAAAGTGAGGTCGGGGGACCCTCAGAGGGACACTGTGGGCTTATCAAGTGGTCCGTGGTGGTTCTCAAAGTGAGGTCGAGGGACCCTCAGAGGGACACTGTGGGTTTATCAAGTGGTCCATGGTCGGTTCTCAAAGTGAGGTCGGGGGACCCTCAGAGGGACACTGTGGGCTTATCAAGTGGTCCATGGTCGGTTCTCAAAGTGAGGTACATCCTCAAAGTCCTTCCTTCCCAAACAAAGACGAACCAACCAAGGGTGCACAAGGTGGCTGTGTGCGATGGACTAGAAATATCCATTTAAAACTATTGGTCATGTACACACAAACTAAGGCTCCTGTACACAGTGTTTGGTCTCAATTGTGTGAGCAGCTAAAGGGCAGACAATGGCCTAGAACAACCTAATGGTGCCTATTAAGACTCTAGTACACCCTTTGGCCTCGACAAGCCTGATCATCCTACTATAGCTAGTACCCCCCTCACCAACTTTGTGCTCCCACTTGATAAGCCCAGTGTCCCTCTGAGGGTCCCCCGACCTCACTTTGAGAACCGACCATGGACCACTTGATAAGCCCACAGTGTCCCTCTGAGGGTCCCCCGACCTCACTTTGAGAACCGACCATGGACCACTTGATAAGCCCAAAGTGTCCCTCTGAGGGTCCCCGACCTCACTTTGAGAACCGACCATGGACCACTTGATAAGCCCACAGTGTCCCTCTGAGGGTTCCCCGACCTCACTTTGAGAACCGACCATGGACCACTTGATAAGCCCACAGTGTCCCTCTGAGGGTTCATGTAAAACTACTGACTTTGTACACGCCTGTGTACATTTCCCATAGATTCTATGGGACTTGAACACTTGCTCCTGCCCTTCGTGTACACGGTCTGTGCCGTGTCCCCTCAGAGGGACACTGTGGGCCCCCTGACCTCACTTTGAGAACCGGCCATGGACCACTTGATAAGCCCACAGTGTCCCTCTGAGGGTTCATGTAAAACTTAAAACTATTGCCCGTGTACACAGTGGTTAATCGCATGTGCAAGGATCTACAGAGCTGGCTGGAGCATGGAGCAGCCTGGTGGAGTCTGGTGCAGTCTACCCTGGTCTGGCCTATTCAAGCCAGATCTGGACAGTAATGGCCTGGTGGAGTCATCTAACTACCCCCTTTCCCCGGTCTATACTCCTACTCGGCAGGACTGGGCTGGACTTAGGTTTGCTGGACTCTATTGGGCTCTGGGGGGTTGTATTGGGCTCTGGTGGGCTGTGCTGTTCTGTGCTGGGCTCTGTTGTGCTATACGAGGCAGTACAATACTAAAGCCTAGACATGTTCATGTAAAACTATTGGCCGTGTACACAAAGTCATGTAAAACTTGCCCGTGTACACAGTGGCTTTTTCCTTGACCTTGCGAGTTAGGAGTGTCGTAGAGACACGAGACCGGGTTTGTTGGATTCAGCGTCAAAAAGTAAGTCAGAATATGTGTCTTTTATCCGAAAGAATGTGTAATCGTGTTGGTGGCGTGCAAATTTCGTGTCTTTTTCGCAATCATAAAGGGTTAAAATTGTCGGAGAGACACGAAACCCATTCCATCGGATCAGGCATCCTTCAAATATGAAAAGTGTTTCCTACGTAAAACAAACGGATTTCTTTAGATTTTTTTATTGATTTTAAGGACAAAAATCCGGGTTTCGGTGTCTTTTTCGCAATCGTAAAGGGTTCAAAGTGTCGGAGAGACACGAAACCCATTCCATCGGATCAGGCATGCTTCAAATATGAAAAGTGTGTCCGGCCTAAAACAAAACATATTTTTCCCTTGACCGTTCGAGTTAGGAGTGCCGTGTACACAGGATCTACAGAGCTGGCTGGAGTATGGAGCAGCCTGGTGGAGTCTGGTGCAGTCCTGTGCACCCTGGTCTGGCCTATTCAAGCCGGATCCAGCCTACTGTAGGCTAGTGAAGCCATCCAACCTCTCCACTTCCCTAATCTATTCTCCCACTGTGCTGGACTTGGATGTGCTGGGCTGTGCTGGACTGGACTCTATCAGGCTCTGGTGGGCTGTTTTGGGCTCTGGTGGGCTGTTTTGGGCTCTGGTGGGCTGGGCTGGGCTCTGGTAGGCTATACAGGGCAGTACTGTAGTATAGCCTAGGCATGTTCATGTAAAACTATTGGCCGTGTACACTAAGGCATGACTTCTATGTAAACCATACTATATGGACAGTTTTTTTCTGCATGTCACTATGATGGAAAGCATCTTCAGCCTCACAATAACCATATTGAGTTACCACATGATTTTGTGTGCACGCCACAGCCAATAGTTTTACATGAATATTTCTAAGCTATAGTACAGTACTGCCCCATACAGCCTAACAGAGCCCAGCAAAGCACAGCACAGCCCACCAGAGCCCAATACAGCCCACAGGAGCCCAATAGAGCTCCAGCACACCTAAGTCCAGCCCAGTCCTGCCAAGTAGGAGTATAGACCAGGGAAGGGGGGTAGTTAGATGTCTCCACCAGGCCATTACAGGCTGGACCTGGCTTGAATAGGCCAGACCAGGGTGCACAGCACTACACCAGACACATCACTGTGACATCACAGGTGATATTGTTACACACTTGGTTATTTTGGTAGAAATAATTACTCCAGTGTGCAGGTATAAAGGGTTTTTACTCTGTAAACACACAACAAATGCACATTTCAGCAACACTGCTGCACGTTGGAAACACTGATCCATTCTTCAAAATAATATAATAATAATAAATCTCAAATCCTCAAAATAGTCTAAATATAAAAATCAATAAGGTGCATTTCCTGGTTAGCAATCAAATAACAATAATCAGTAATTAACTCTCTTGTATAAAGTATCACAGTTCAACCAGTTATCAAATATAGATCAAACTACACATTACTATAACATCAGTACAAAACGTTTTCATCTTGTAAACAATAGAAATGTACCATTGGCATCATAGTAACATTCACAACATTACCAAAATAATACTCTTTTCCCCAAAAACGAAATATATAGCTGCTGCATTACATTACCCTGTTACAGTAAGTAGAACCATAATAAAATCGTTTTGCACAACACTGCATTCATCTCATTCATTCCAGGCTACAGGTGAGCTTCTTTACCCCACTGGACTTCATAGAAAGTATCATAATGAGTAAGCATTTCTAATGTCACCAACATGCATTCCACACACACATTTGCTTCACAGAAACTCCCCTCAGTTTATACTTTCATCTAACATATCCCTCACTTACATTTATATACTTTATCATGTCATTTCTCACCTGTAAACACACAACAAATGCACATTTCAGCAACACTGCTGCACGTTGGAAACACTGATCCATTCTGAAGTGGAAGGACCCCTGCTGTCCTAAATGTGCGTCGCACAGAGTGCAGTTAGCTGCCCAACCGAGTGCCTGTCTAAAATGACGTTATTTCAGTGCAAGACCCAGAATGATAGTGTGTTTAACAACTTCAGTGAATGTACATTATGCAACGTTTTTAACCAGTTCCCAGTATAATATAAACAGCATCCTAATGAAATGAAATACAATAAAATAATGAAATATGGGGGGTAGAAATATGGGGGGTAGAAATGAAATACAATAAAATAATCATGTACTGTATCTCTAGTCCCAAATTAATCATGTATCTCACACTCTCCCCTCCAAAACAAATGTCGTCCCGACATTCTGTATGTCCCAGAACACTCATGTCTTCAACAGGTGAGTATAGTCACAGATACCAGGAGTCAGTGTTCATCTTCAAGGATACCCTTCTGCTCAAAGTCAGTATTTCCACATCACAGTTATCTCCCAGTTCCACGTGATGTGTCCACAGCTGATATCATCGTGCACTATGAATATCTGCTATTGTTCTCCGCTCAGTAGCGGGAAATGTGTATCCCCACTGATAGGTTATTACCTTTTTCCTGTGCTATAACTCAATAGTGACCAACATTTTATGTAATTCTACCATGTACTCAACACATGTAGTAAATGTCACTGATCGTAAGTGTCTGATATTCAAATAATAAACAAAACAAATACATTTCACACACTTAACACTTATGCCTACTTTAACTTTTGCTCTTACTGAAACTTAAGCAAAACAGTAAACATCTCTGGACTACAATCTAAACTTCACTTGTGTCTGGGAGTGATGCTGGGCTGTCCCAGTGAGTCATAAGTGAGTGTCTTAGTGGGGTATCTGTTTCTGAAAGGATACTTTCTGGTAGCAGTAGAGGATGGCTCTGCGTCGCTGTGGTCATCTGCTTCACCCGACTCTCCAGCCTCTGGTCCCGCTGCCTCTGCATTCTCCCCCTCTGGCTCCACTACCTCTGGCTCATCACGTGCGGCCTCTGGCTCCAACCCGTCATCCTCCTCCTCGTCCTGACGCTGGTCTCCCTCGTCTGGATCAGGCTCTGGATCGGCTGGCTCCAACCCGTCATCCTCCTCCTCGTCCTGACGCTGGTCTCCCTCGTCTGCGTCGGGCTCTGGATCGGCTGTCACCGGCTGTGGCATGAACTCCTCTGCTTCCACTCTCAACTTGCTGCTGGACTGGTCATATCTTCCTGTTGATGGAGCGCTGATGCCTCTCCAGTTATCTTCCTCATCCTCAGAGCTGCTTTGCTGATCTTGCTGCTGTAGCTTCTCTTGGCGTCTATCTCTGTGCTTATTTTTTGACTTGCTCTTTGCTGCTTTAGGTGTCTCAGGTCGGCTTTGCTCGACTGGGAGAAAGTCACAAGGCAGCAGTAGGTTTCTGTGGAGGACTCTTGTTCGACCTGGGCCTCTCTCTGGCCTCACCTCGTAGACTGGGCTGTCTTCGTGCTTTCTCTCTGTCACTATGTGGACCTGGTCCTCCCAGAAGGGTCTCAGCTTCCCTGGACCCCCTCTCTCAGAGAGGTTACGAATGAGGACTCTGCATCCTGGATATAAGTCTGCTCCATAGCTCTTCTGGTTATAATGCTCCTTAGCTCTGTCTCTCTCGCCTTGTGCTGTCTTCGAAGCCAGGCGATAGGCCTCCTCCATGCGTCTTCTCCACTTGGCTGCATACTCGCTGTGTGATGCACTCTGGTCACTTGGCTTGAGACCAAACATAATGTCCACAGGGAGTCTCGGGTTTCTGCCGAACAGGAGATAATACGGTGCATAACCAGTAGCGTCACTGCGCGTACAGTTATACGCGTGAACGACCTTCGCCAGGGAACTCTTCCAGTCAGCTTTCGCATCTTCCGTCAGGTTTCGTAGCATAGAGAGCAAGGTTCTGTTAAATCTCTCCACCTGCCCATTCCCTTGCGGGTGATAAGGTGTGGTGCGTGAGCCTTGGATACCACAGTAGGCTTCCAAGTTGGAAAACAGCTTATTCTGGAACTCCGCCCCTTGGTCATGGTGTAGTTTGCCAAAAAATCCAAATTTGAGCACAAAGTCACCGAAGATCTTCTCAGCAGCTGTCTTCGCTGATTTGTTGGTACAGGCGTAGGCTTGAGCAAAGCGAGTATAGTGGTCCATGACCACTAGAATGTACTCGTATCCTCCCTTGCATTTCTCAAGGTGGAGAAAGTCAATTGACACCATTTCAAAAGGATACGTAGTAACTATACTCTTCAGTGGTGCTCTGGTTGGTCTATTGGGTCGCTTACTCTTTATGCAACTGCAGACCTTGGTGATGTAATGCTCGATGTCTCGTTGCATGTGCGGCCAGTAGAAGCGGTTGCGGACAAGATGCAGGGTCCGTTCAACACCAAGGTGCCCCATTTCCTCATGCAGTTCTCTGTAGATTAATGGGTAGAACTTCTTGGGTAGCACTAGCTGAGATCGTGTGGCTGTTTTTCTGAACAGGACGCCATCTTCATCCATGTAGAGTCTGCTCTTCTCCCGCATTAGTGCTGCTACGTCGTCCTGGTGTTCTTGCCGTTTTACACTGGGCCACTGCTTAGTCATGACACATTCTCTTACTTTCTTGATGACTGGGTCGTCCTCTTGTGCCTTTTTCATCTCTCTGGGAGAAATCTCTGTGACAGGAGATGTCACTTGATCCTCTGTCTCTGCACACGCTGTGGCGATAGTGAGTGGGCACATCCAGGGTTGTTGCTCTTGCTCCTGTATGGATACTGCATGTGTGACACTGCTTATCACTTCAGGCTGTACCTCTTGTGAGCACTCTTGCATGTACTTATCCATGTCTAATGGCATTCGTGACAGGCCATCTGCATCGCCGTTGAGTTTTCCTGGACGATAACGGATGCAGAAATTGAAGTCTGCCAGCTCTGCCACCCAGCGATGTGTCGTTGCATTCAACTTGGCTGTTGTCAGGACATACGTCAACGGGTTGTTATCTGTGTAGACGACAAAAGATGGTGCATAATAGAGATATTCTCTAAACCGTTCACATATTGCCCACTTCATGGCCAAGAATTCAAGCTTTCCCGAGTGGAGATGGTAATTCTTCTCAGGGTCTGTAAGAGTTCTTGAGCCATATGCGATGACAACAAGCTTGCCTTGCTGTTTCTGGTACAGTACGGCACCCAGTCCTTCCTGAGACGCATCACAGTGCATTACGAAAGGATCTTCGAACTGTGGGTATCCCAGGATGGGTGGGTGTAAGAGGAACTCTATCAGGCAACACAGGACCTCTTGGTGCTCTGCCGTCCAGGTGATGGACTTACTGGATGGTGCCTGATCTGATTTCATCCGTCCTCCCGTCTTGCTCTTTCCTTTCCCCTTGGGCTTTTTGTCTGGTGTTCTCTCAACCACTAGCAGGCTGTACAGTGGCTTGGCAATGCGGGAGAAGTTGGGAATGTACTGTCTGTAGTAGGATAAAAATCCCAGTAGTCTTCTTAGGTCTCCCACAGTTGCAGGTGTCTTGTCCTTCAGAGCTTGCACTGGTGCTAACTCAGTAGGATCCATTGTGTAGCCTTCTTTTGTCACAATCTTGCCCAGGAACTTCACACTGTCTTTGAACACGTCGCACTTCCGTGGCGTCAGCTTGACTCCATGCTGCTGGTAGCGTTGTAAGACTGCCCGCAGGTCATGCAGGTGGGCCTCGAAGGTGTGACTGTGAACAAGATTGTCGTCGAGGTACGGCTGACATGACTCATCCCTGAGTCCCACCAGGCATTCTTCCATGCTTCGTTGGAATTCTGCTGGGGCTGAGGACAGTCCAAAGGGGATCCGCACCCATTCATATAGACCCCAGGGTGTAATAAAAGCTGTGAGTGGTTGACTGCTCTCTTCCATGTAGCCCTGGTGATATGCCTTCCCCTGGTCGAGGATGGAGAAGAAGGCACTTCCTGTCAAGCTGTTCAGCATGTCTTGCACACGGGGGATGGGGTGACGGTCTGGGATGGACTTCCGGTTTAGCTCCCGATAATCGCAGCATAGCCGGAGGCTGCCATCCTTCTTGCGCACACAGACGATGGGCGAGGAGTAAGGAGATCTAGATTTCTTTATCCATCCTTTGTTCAATAAATCTTCAAGATACTCCTTGACTTCTTTGTGTAAAGGCTTGGGCACTGATATGTAGGTGCGCTTGACAGGGGTGGTGTCATGCAGTCTTATTTTGAGCTCGAGGGAGGGGATGCTCCCCACATCATCATCGTTTCTGGAAAACGCACCACTCTCCTCTCTCAGCAGTTGTTTCGCCATCCTCTGCTTCTCTGGTGACAGGTGGTCGACGGACACCGGGGGGTCCCACCCGCCTCCATCTTTGTACGCCACAGCCACATCACCTCTCTTCTCGCCTCTGTGTGTCGGTGTAGTCCTTTCCATCAGCACATCTCCTGAGCTCTGTTTCACATTGACTGGTCTTGCATCTGCAGGATATAAAGCTTTAATCTTCTGGACCTGGCCCAGCACTGTACGGGGGTTGAGAGTGATGTCATAACAGGTGTCGTTGGTCACTGGGATTGAAATTCTGGACCAGGCTCCTCTCTGCAGGCTAATGATGGTTTCGGTGATGTTCAGACCATCAGGCCATTCTGCACTCTCATCAGGCTCGAATACTACTTCCTGTTTAGTGGGAAGGGGGCTTGTTCGCACACAGCACTTGACCTCCTTCGTCTTGCCGGCTGGTATGACTGCATGACGTCGTCCGACTCTGACCACTCCTTCTCTAGTGTCGGCGTCGCTGGTTCGGAGTAGCTGTGTCAGCACTTCTATTCTGTTACAGTCAATGGAGAAAGATTCACTCAGCGCTTTGGTGGTGACATCAGGCTGTTTCTCCATTCCACACTTTACTAGTTCTTCGATCACATTGTAACCAATTATGGGCTCTGCTGGTACTCTTGGGTCACGGGCAATGAGCACAGGCACACACAGTTCTGGGTTTAAGGTGTCACCTGATTTTAGCTGGAACTTCACTTCCACCCAACCTGCGAAGGGTATGGCTGTTTGGTTCACTGCCTTTCCAAGCACTGTGCCCGATTCCAGGAGTTCATCGATGCTGCGCACTGTTGTGTGTGGTAGGTGATTTCTTCTCCATTTCTCACTTATCATGCTCACTTGTGACCCGGTGTCCCAAATGGCTTGTGTTGTGACTCCATTGAAGGAACAGTCCACCATACACTTTTTCCCGATGAGGCTCAGCAATTCTGAATGACGCTGTGTGGAGAGGTGACCCACATAGGTGGCGCCGTCCTCTTCTGCTGACCCCCATGGCTCCGACTCCGATGACTCCATATCCTCTAGCTGTCTGATCCGTTCACACAGCAGCTTATGCACATCTTCACTCTGCTCGTTTTGGCTTGGGGAGGATGCATTTAGTGGCATGACAGTGTGGCCTGAAACAGCTGCTTCATCAGGGTGGCCTGGTGGCTTGCGTGGACCTCTGCAGCCCCTCGAGACATGACCGGATTGGCCACACTTGAAACAGTGTTCACAGCGATCGCCCACCCCACTGTCTTGACAGGCTTTACACCCTCTCCTTCCATTCCACCTAGGCGCACTGGGAGCCGCTGGTGAGCTGTGCATGCTTTTTCTCATCTCCTCCATTTCTTGTTTCAGTTGTTTTACTAATTCATACAGTTCAGTGTCCCTCTCACTCGTTGCTGCAGTCACTTTACGCCCTCTGGTGTTCTTTGCTGCAACTGCGTGTTCTTGGACCTCTGGAGCCTCTGCGCTGTCATGGCTCTGCTGATGAATTCCCACTTCCGTCTGCATCTCATGTACTTTTGTTATTTTACTGCTTGTGTTCTTTTTCAGCTTATTTTTCCGTTCCAAATCAGCACTGGCTGCGTCATTCATCTTCTCAATGAGGGTTTCATCTGTGACGGTCAGATCATCAAGACAAGTCTTTAGTTGGAACTTGATATTGTCACTGATGAGCCCTGTGCTGATTGACCTCAGGAACCTGCGGTGTATGAGTTCTGGGCTGTACCGCTCATCTGTCCCTGGTTCCTTACCAGCTAGCAGTAGTCTTTCTTTTAACTCCATTGCTCTGAACAGAAAGTTTTGTGGTGATTCATGGCTGTCCTGTGTGATGTTCACCAGCCGGTGATACAGGTCAGTTGAGCTCTCTTCCTTGAAGTGCCCTTTGAGAATTGTTTTCAGTTGGGAGAGAGTGAGGTCGCTTTTAATTTCTAGCATGTCCCTGATGCTGAGGCCTGGACTGATGGCTTTTACTACGGCTTCAGTAATTTCAGCTTCACAGTGTCCCTTGTTGAGGCCCATATCAATTTGATGCATCAGGTTTGTGAATGAGAGTTTTTCTTTTTGACCCCTCTCCCCAATCTGTCCATGAATCCTGAACTCTCTCCTTATTGTCACTTCAGGCAGTCTGTTTAGTGGTGGCTGCTGCCCTCCATAGGCTGTAGGCTGAATGGGTGGCTGCTGCACCACACCTGGAGGCTGACTTGTTTTGTTTTTTTCTACTTTCTCACTCAGGCGCTTTATTTCTTCACTGAGATCTCTTGTAGATGACTGAAAAGTCAACTGCATGCCTGCGTATCGTTCCTGGAGACTGGCAAGTTCAGCAGAGTCTTCGTCCTGTTCTGGTTCTGCTAACTGTCCTTGCTTCATCTCCTTTATTATCTTAAGCAGCTTAATTAGGCAACATTTTGCAACATCTTTATCTTCTTCATCAATACAAGTGTCAATAGATTCATTGATACGGCGGAGCAACACGTGCCTCTTCGTTTCTTTTTCAAATGACACTTTAATTTCAATGGCCACTGTCTGTAACTGCTCCACACTCAGGTCTAATAGCTTCTCACCAACCTGGTCTTGCAATTCTTCCAGCGCCATCTTCTCTTTAGTGTCCTGTCACGTCCACGTCGAAGCACTACTCCACTCCTGGGCTGGCTCGCCAAGTTTTGTTACACACTTGGTTATTTTGGTAGAAATAATTACTCCAGTGTGCAGGTATAAAGGGTTTTTACTCTGTAAACACACAACAAATGCACATTTCAGCAACACTGCTGCACGTTGGAAACACTGATCCATTCTTCAAAATAATATAATAATAATAAATCTCAAATCCTCAAAATAGTCTAAATATAAAAATCAATAAGGTGCATTTCCTGGTTAGCAATCAAATAACAATAATCAGTAATTAACTCTCTTGTATAAAGTATCACAGTTCAACCAGTTATCAAATATAGATCAAACTACACATTACTATAACATCAGTACAAAACGTTTTCATCTTGTAAACAATAGAAATGTACCATTGGCATCATAGTAACATTCACAACATTACCAAAATAATACTCTTTTCCCCGAAAACGAAATATATAGCTGCTGCATTACATTACCCTGTTACAGTAAGTAGAACCATAATAAAATCGTTTTGCACAACACTGCATTCATCTCATTCATTCCAGGCTACAGGTGAGCTTCTTTACCCCACTGGACTTCATAGAAAGTATCATAATGAGTAAGCATTTCTAATGTCACCAACATGCATTCCACACACACATTTGCTTCACAGAAACTCCCCTCAGTTTATACTTTCATCTAACATATCCCTCACTTACATTTATATACTTTATCATGTCATTTCTCACCTGTAAACACACAACAAATGCACATTTCAGCAACACTGCTGCACGTTGGAAACACTGATCCATTCTGAAGTGGAAGGACCCCTGCTGTCCTAAATGTGCGTCGCACAGAGTGCAGTTAGCTGCCCAACCGAGTGCCTGTCTAAAATGACGTTATTTCAGTGCAAGACCCAGAATGATAGTGTGTTTAACAACTTCAGTGAATGTACATTATGCAACGTTTTTAACCAGTTCCCAGTATAATATAAACAGCATCCTAATGAAATGAAATACAATAAAATAATGAAATATGGGGGGTAGAAATATGGGGGGTAGAAATGAAATACAATAAAATAATCATGTACTGTATCTCTAGTCCCAAATTAATCATGTATCTCACAATATCATAGGTGACATCACCTATTTAAAAGTCCATATATGGGTATTCCCAGAATCCCTTTTATGCCCATGTATGAAGATCCCTGATGTAATTGATATATACTATATCACTGGCCAGATGGCCAAGACATGGCCCATATCTGTGTGGCTGGTTCAGACAGGGATCTCCATGTATGGGCATAAAAGGGATGTACTATATACAGTACATGGATCTCCATATATGGGTAACTGGTCCGATATACATCACTGGCCAAATGGCCAAGAATTGGCGCGACCTTGGCAAGGTCGCATGTCGCCCTGAGGCGTCTTACTAGTAATAAACATTATTTGTAGAGCACCTTTCATGACATGAAATGCTTAACAAGGCTGTACTTGGTCTCCACTTATGTTTTACTTCTACATCAAACCTCTTTGCCTAAAATAGCCGGACTGCAAGCTCAAGCTTGTAGATCTGCTATTTCCCTCAGAATAGGGGTGTAATGTACACCGTTCCCGTCACACAAAGATTCTGTTACAACAGAACTAAAGACGTTCCTATCACACATTCTGTTACAACAGGGCCCCCTGCAGTAGCTCTGAGGACCCCCTAGGGGTGCCGGACATCCTATTGAAGACCCCTGACCTATCCCATAAATGGTAAATGGTGCATTTATATAGCACTTTTATCCAAGGCACTTTACATAGATTGTGCACTACATTCACCCATTCACACACACATTCATTACATTCACCCATTCACACACACACATTCATACAGCGATGGCAGAGGAAACCATGCTTGGCACCAACCTGCTCATCAGGAGCAGTTAGGGGTTCAGAGTCTTGCTCAAGGACTCTTCGACATTAACTCAGGGGGAGCCCGGGATCGAACTGGGAACCCTTCGTGTTCTAAAGACGGACCAACATACTATTATGAGTGTGGGCAGATGTAAACAGGCATACAAGACAACACTATGTGGTGTTTCTAGTTCATGGCAGGGCCGCTCCATTTGGTTCCATTAGTATACTCTGAGTTACATATACCCATATTAGGGTCCATTTGGTTCCATTAGTACACTCTGAGTTACATATACCCATATTAGGGTCCATTTGGTTCCATTAGTACACTCTGAGTTACTTATACCCATATTAGTGTCCATCTACACCAGAACATGCCTAGGCTATACTACAGTACTGCCCTGTATAGCCTACCAGAGCCCAGCCCAGCCCACCAGAGCCAAAAACAGCCCACCAGAGCCTGATAGAGTCCAGCACAGCCCAGCACATCCAAGTCCAGCACAGTGGGAGAATAGATTAGGGAAGTGGAGAGTTTAGATGGCTTCACTAGCCTACAGTAGGCTGGATCCGGAGCAATAGCTTGTAGATCGGCTAATTGAGTATTTTCCATATTTCTTTTCCCGGTGGCGCTGGGGTCCCTGGGGGTCCCTGGAGCTCCAGGGGTCCCTCAGGGCCCAGGCGGTGGCCCTGCCGCCGGGGACCCCCTGGGTGCCGTCCCCGTCTCTCCCGGTCGCTCCGGGGCCGAGTTAAAGCCTTTTTAGCAGACTGCAGTTGCAGGGGTCTGCCACTAGGTGGCGCTCTATGAACGGCCGTCTCCGGGCCGCCGAGGCGGACGCGTGGGTACCGGCCCCAGCTCTCCCAAGGGTCGGCTGGTGAGCACGGGGTCCCCACCAGGCTGCTCAAGGCTCCCGCCAGTCCTGTAGCTCCTCGTTGATGGGATTATCCACTGTGTACCCTAGTTTCTACATGCCTTAGTGTACACGGCCAATAGTTTTACATGAACATGCCTAGGCTATACTACAGTACTGCCCTGTAAGTTAGGCGATGTGCATATGCTATTCCTTTGGTCTTGGTTGCAAACACACCAACAAAACACAGTAAGTCCAAATGGAAAACAAACACACTTTGCTCTGAGCTCAAACATGCTTCTCTCCTAGTGAACTCCAAAGAAAGACTGAGGCCACTTGGCAGGAGGCACTGATCAAAAGACAGGCACTAATTGACCACACCTGGCTTGGTGACCTGATTGGTAGGCAGGTGATGGTTGGTGTAGTAGTGTGTTGACAGCAAGGCTTATACAGGCCAACCAAACTGTGTCCCTGGCAGGTGCTTGTAGATCTGCGAGGTGCTTGTAGATCTGCTGTATTGGGTTGAGCCCCCCTCACCCAAAAAATATTTATGGAATAAATACATTAAATATATATGAATACGTGAAGGACAACTGCCTACATGCGGCTTACTTTGAATATGGATGGACAGAAGTTTTAGATTTTTACAATATGTTTGGAGCGATTTATTACAGATTTTATGCCCCTCACAAGTTTGGATCATGCACTGTACACGGGCAATAGATTGTGATTCTGTCTGTACACGGTGGGCTGTTCCAATAGCTTTGAAAATAGCCTGCCACACTGTGGAAATGTGCTTGAACTGCAAGATTCCTAGCAGTTATAATAAGGAACACATAAAAAGGAATAAAAGATCATCCAGAGAGCTGATGGGCGATCAAGTGGCGTCCATACGTAGATGGGGTCCCAGAGAACATGCAAAGCCCACCCCCTTATTTTTCACGCCCACAGGATCCATATGGTGGGCCATGGAAATTTGGTGCCGTACACCAGCAATAGCACTGGTTGTCGTGTACGCAAATATCGATAGGGGTAATAATTAATTATATAATAATATCAATAATAAAGAGAGAGAGAGAGAGGGGGGGGGGGGGTGGAGAGAGAGATGGAGAGAGAATGTGTGTGTGGGGGGGGGGGGGCACGGTCGAAATGGGGGGGGGGTCGAAGTGGGGGGGTGAGGCGAGGTCGAAATGGGGGGGGGGGTCGAAGTGGGTTTTTTTTTTTCATAGCCTCATTACAGCTATATAAAGTTCCCAAAAAAAGAAACACACATCTAGGTGATATTAATAAAAAGGGAAGAAAAAAGTACAGTAGTTACATAGCAAAACAGTAGTTTTCCCCCGAAAATATATGTTTTAATTAGTTTAATCCTCTGGATCAGACAGGAGATATAGAAAGAGAAAGCGCAGTGCATCTTGGGTAGGAAAATGACAGCCAGATTATAGTTCTACTCACATAATAGGCTGGCTTTCGTAATTCTGCCCATTTAAAATATATGTACCCAATCGTAACTCTTAGTTACATTGATAAGGTCCATGTGAACTAGTCTGTTGAAGCTTATTCATTATTTTGAGCGAAATCGCTATCAGCTCGCGGCGCCGTACTGCACGCATGCCGTGCTCCGCAGAGCGGACCGTTGTTGAAAGCCTGAAGCAACATTCTCCACTGCACAAACTCCACCCCCGATAGCAAAAAGTGAATGATTTTTTCTGGTTGGCCAGTCAGGGAGGCTCAGGGACCAATCAGAAGGCTGACAAACGGTGGATTACACACCTCATAAGCTCATATTGACAATATTTAAATTTCCCCCCTTTAATCCCAGGCCCTTGGGATACCCCCAACTTTGATTGGCTCCCACAAAGTTTCCAGAGGGAGTTGTGATTGAGAAAGTTCAGAGGTGATAGTAGACACCTTTATGAACACATTTGTGGAGAAAGATATTGGAAATGATTTAGTTCCCAGATTGGTCCAGCATGAGGCTAAAGCCCGTATCAGAGTGTACGGTGGAGACCTATCCACCGCAAATTTTAGTCAAGTCAGAAAATAAGTACAGGCCATCATAGTCACGGCCCACGGTGAAGTCCTTTACCCCGTCTAGACCGGTTCAGGTCGACCAATCAGTGAACGGGGTGTAGAGCCTGCCTGTCTGATAGTAAAAAAACAAAGAGATGTGTTGGGACTCACGGTGGAAAGCTCTCCACCGTGAGGAATGATGTAACGTTGTAGTTTCATTGTAGACTCGAAAAGACTACACCGCGGTGTAAAGCCTTCCACCGCGGACACGACTATGATACAGGCTTTACTTTCCCTTACTAAATAAAGATACCGGTGCAGCTAGAGCAGACCTGGGCATTGTATGGCCTGTGGGCCGCATACGGCCCTTTGGTTCACTCTGTTCCTCTTTCCATTGCACAAGCTGGAGACTGGAGGGCGGGCTTTCCTGCAGAAACAGGCGAATGAGAAGGTCGTGACTGACTGAAATTCTGGGACCTGGGTACAAGGATTCACTGACATTTTGTGCTTTAACTATTGATTTTCGAAAAAAATCTTGAAAATTTGTGCCAGTCTTTGAATATTTCAAATCCTTCTAAAAAATACTGTTTCTTTTCTTAAATTTTAGAACCCATGCAGGACCTTCTAGCTGTGAGGCGAAGCGCTAACCACTGCGCCACGGTGCCCCGAAAAAAACATTTTTTTCATGCGAAGGACCAAAATGATATGCCTACGGTCCTCCATCTCAAAATATTTCGTTCCAGGTACCCCCCAGAAGCAAAATTTGAGTTACAAATGTTCGCTTATAACGATTTGCACACATTTTCACGACTTTTCAAAAATAGCAGATCTACAAACTTGCAGCGCTGCACTCGGTGACGCGCTGTGAGCTTGTATATCTGCTATTTTCCGATAGCTAAAGTATGAAATAACAAGGAACCTGTTGGATAATTATTAATAATGAAATATATATGGATATGGATAAATCCATAACCAAAATAAGACATAGACGAGCCAAAGGACTATCAATCAATTGCTGTATTTGAAGAGAGTCAGACAAGGAAGACAAAACAGTGAGCTACCATCCTAGTAGCAGCTTTGTAATTTCTCTCTCTTCCAAGATGGAAGTTAACATACAGTATATAAGGAGTACAATATATGACAGTTAGGTCGTGGGACTCATTCATTCGTTAGATCATAACAAGAAGACAGACACGTAGAGTGTTGGTAATTTTCCACTACTGACATACAGTATAACCAAAACCAAAACATGGTCTCCTACTGTAAGTTCAGATTGGAGTTCATAATATAATCTTATATGGTCATATGAGCCTCATACACAAATCATACAATTATGTATCATAATTTCTATCTATCAGAACGCTGACAAATTATACCATAATAACATTATTCTTGTTTGACGGTGCCAGCTGGCCGTTTATAATACATTTTAGGAATGAAGCTGCGTATAACATTTTCATGGGGCCGCATTTGGTCCCCGGGCCACCCTTTGGACACCCCTGCCTTACTGAGTCGATTACTGCGTCCATAGATATATATAGAAGGCTAGATAGCTCACGCCCGCTGTTGGCCAATGGGGACTGGCGTCGCTACAGGTCGGCCATCTTGGGACAGGACCGATCACCCAGTATAACATTAATGTCTATAGTGCATGTACTATTTAAATGACCAGAGCTTGCTCAATTTTCAACCTATTTTGAAACGGATTGGTTTGTTATAAACCTAAGAAACGTAGCTATATTACTGTATACTTAGAATAATTATAACCATGGATTTCCATATGAAATAACATTAAGTATATAGGTAAAGTAAAGCAATTAGCTATACACAATGTATTTATATTGTAAATATGTAACATGTAATAGTTCCAATATTAGTAATATTTATTTTATTTTATTCATTGTGTATTAAATGTAAAAATGCATTTATTTAATATAAAAATCTTTCTCATTTGGCTTATATTTATTTTATATAAAATAGTCTCATGTTGCCATTCTGTAAAATATGAGATTAGAGATGGGGCTTCAAGGTTATTTTATTAAGGACATAACAAAACCAAATAGACCTCTTTTTTATACAGTTTATTTCAGCACTGCAACTGCAAATCATTTCCCAATCAGTAACATGACCAATCCTCCCCTCCCTCTGAGATCAGACCACCAACAGCCAGACGAGTACCTACATAATATATACCAACTATAGTCATAACAGCAATAATCATGATGTATAATAATCTTTTTTTTTTGTTAAACCCCATGCTGCACAGGTAGCTTTTGGTGGCCCTTGATATTGAAGTAGGCTACATGCAGTACACCTGTTTGAAGGTTCAATGGACCAATATTATATTAAACAGCTCAACAATGATCAATGAGGTTGGGGGTTAGACTGGAACTTTGGGGGGCTGTTGAGAGGGCGGTGGTGTGGCAGTGTAGAGAGACAGACAGGATTTACCATTAAGTATACCTGTAGCATTAGAACTGAATAGCAAAATCACAGTGGGTTCCTTTACTCAGATGGCATTCAGTGCACTACTCATGGGCTCATACGTTCTTGCTTGGAGTAAACTTTAAATGTAAAGCCTGAAAGGAGGTAAACCAGACTCAAATACATCCATTGGGGAAAAATCTACCCATTATTTAACATCTGCATTACAATGTAGAAGAATGTTTTATTTGATCATTGTTTGCCTGTTATCTCTCCTATGGTACCAGATCAATACAGCATGGAATTGTGGATGAAATGTGTCCATATATTTATATATATATATATATATATATAGAGAGAGAGAGAGAGAGAGAGGAACATTGGCTCGAAGCCAAAATTAGGTTTCTGTATGTGCACACAGAGTTTGAGCGAATGGCCTTTAAAAAGGACCGTTTTGGGTAGCTTCTGTCTCACGTTGTCTTTCTGTAAGCTAAGCATAGTCATTTTAGCAATATGGTGCAGCCTCAGCTTGAAAAACAGGGACACAACTAACTTCATCAGTGTATGGTGGTAACTGTCAATGCCTGAGCGAAAACACATCCTCTGAACCTATCCTCCTATCCTATGGGCTGTTTTCATCTGGAATCTGCAGATGCCTGGCGAACGACCCACTCTGCTGCCTTCACCGTGCCTTCAGATGGCATCACCAGACCTCCATTGCTTTTCAGGGTCAGTAGGTGGTAGCTCTTGTCCTTACAGGCAGATTCAGCATCGGTCACAAGGCTGGCCCGGCAGACATCACAGGACAGCTTTTTCAAAGTGCGTCGCACAACAAATCCTGAAATTAGCTAGCAGTAGACAGATCATTATAATACTTAATAAGCATGGACACTTACTTTTTTTTACTATCTTATGTATCATGTATCATGCATCAATCTAATACACCTTGAATTGTTGTTGTTGGCCAATGATGCACATAGGCCTACCCTTTGGCTTTGAAGATGAGCAGGGAAGTTGAAGATGGTGGGCACAACACCAGCTTTAAGCCGGACAGTCTGCCCAGTCCTGTAAAAGTCTTCACTGCTGAAGTGCTCTCTGCAGAGCAGTGTCCTGTCATTTGCAACAAAACCATCCCATCTTAGGGCAAGTTCCCACTGTCTCCTGCTCTCTAGGCTTTTGGGAAACCTTTAAAAAAAGAAATGGGAGAAAGGGTACCCAGATATATCAATTAAACATTTCCACCCTTCTTTCCTTTAACATTAAGGGTAAGGATGTATCTATGTACAGTATGCATGTATGCATGTAAGCATTAGCTTATGCAGACTTTGAGAATAAGACAACCATACTAAAATAGTTAAAAAGTGTCCAAAAGAAAGATTCAAGGATTGTGTAAACAGGTGGTAGAATTATTTCTAAAAGCCAGGGTCAACAACAATCTTGGAATGTTATTATCTCACAGCCCTGTTGTTCCTGTGCAGCATAACTTGTATTGTACATAATGATTATCCTAATTATAGGCCTAATATAATATTGTCATATTTGTGGCAGGTGATCCCACAGGTTCCATTTGGATACTCCTTTCATTGGAGCAGCCATAGGCAGCAAAAAAAAAATCAGGCATCTTCACAACAGACTTCACAGACAGTAGGCCTATTTCTGTAAACAAAAAGCCAGCAATTCCCTGTATCAATGTATCTAAATGTAAGATATTTTTAACAAACCAAACCGCTTGGAAATCATGTAATTCTGCCTCTCCCACCATTGTAACATTGCTGTCAACAGTCAACTTTGTAATACTCACAGTCAACTTTGTAGCACACTCACAGCCTCTTTTTTTGTCTCTTAGCCTGCAGCTAAAAAATACAACAATATCCACACTTCTTCTTCTTCTTCTTCTGTCGTACTGTATGTCCTTAGACCTTCAGCTCTGTGTTAGCAAGCCAGTCCAGTGTGTCATTGTCTAAGTCAGTTAAGCCACGGTCACCATTCGGTGGCCGGTATATGGGGCAGCTAGTCATCACATGTTCCACAGTCTGTGATGGATCACCGCATTCGCAGTGGGCACTGTCTGTGAGACCCCACTTGTGCATTGCTGCACCGAAACGTCCCACACCTGTCCTCAGACGATTGAGGGTTGTCCACTCCTTACGAGGAAGGTGCTGGCCAGGAACATCTGTAGGATCCTCAATGAATTGATGGAGCCTGGATGGTTCTGCTGCCTTCCACTGTTCCCTCCATCTCGCCTTCACCCAGGAAGCCTTGGAGGTGTCGGCTGATGTTGTGCGGAGCAATTCCTGGGCCTCTGTGGCAAAGGGGCGCCGGGACTTCAGACGTGTGCGCTGTGGTGTCTCCGTGACGACCTTGTGGAGGAGGTGGGATTCACTCATCTGTGCCTTGCGAGCGAGGGCCAGCGTGGCCGCGTCGCGTCTGACTTCGGCTGGAGCGATTCCAGCGAGGACAGGTAGTTGGTTTGTTGGAGTGGCTCGAAGACATCCGGAGACAGTCCGTAGGGCGGTGTTGAGGGCAGGGTCCAGCTTCTTGGCATGGGGGCTACGGCTCCAGACTGGGGCACTAGGGTTGCAACGGTATGAGATTTTTAACACCGAAAACCGTGTCCGTGTCAACACCGGTATTATCGGTAACACCGTTTCAACCACCATTGCGTGTCTTGTCGTCTTGTGAGCACTCAGTAGCAACCAATGCTACCTCAAGCTACAACAACAACAACAACCATCCGACCATATTAAAAATTCGGCTTTGTAAAAAAGCAACAACACTGTTAAGTCCCTCTTACATCCAACATCTTTGAAAAGATTTCTCAGTCTTAATAAAGTCGAGGCGCGCTCACGTGATTCGGTCGTTATTCAATCGTTAAATGTGAGGTAGTGTTCCGACTCGATTAAAAATTCTGCTTTGTTAAAAAAGCAACAACACTGTTAGTGTTACAACAGCCCCGCATTTTCTTGTTTGGCTAATCGTTGTTTTTCTGCCTACTGCGCGCTGTGACATTATAAAGCCACAACTTGTCTCCGAACGTGCCCTGCGAGCGGGGACGAGACATCATGCAGTCTGATGGGCTGTGCCTCGCCCTGTGGATGATCCGTTGATTCTGGATCTGTTCTCGACACTCCCACACAGGGAACAGCTCCCGGCCACCCGCGATTGAGAACCGAATCCCATCGTTCATTTAAAAGAGCTGTTCAAAAGAGCGGAATCGTTGGCGAACGTCACATCTCTACTGCGCTCCTCGAGGCAGAGAAGAGCAGCGGCTGCGTTTCTTTTTATTTAACGGTGTTATCGGTGTGCGAGCACAACACCGAGTACCGCTGCAACCCTATGGGGCACAGTACTCAGCGGCGGGGAAAACCAGAGCCTCGGTGGAGATGCGCAGTGTTTTAGTGGTAGCTCCCCATGTGGTACCGGCTAGACGCCGTATCAATGCTGCACGGGCGGTGGTCTTTGCCTTGACGCTGTCCAGGTGTTGTTTGAATGACAGTGTTCTGTCAAGCTTCACCCCAAGGTATGTCGGGGAGGACTGGGACTGTAGCCGGGCATCGTTGACCATGATGTTAATTTCACGGGTTGCTTCCTTGTTGTAAAGGTGGAACATTGTTGACACTGTCTTCTCAACACTGAGCTTGAGGCGCCAGTTCTTCAAATATGAGGACAGAATGTTCATGTCTTCAGATAGGCCCTCTTCCACTGCTTCCCAGGAAGGCTTGCTGAGCAAGATGGCTAGGTCATCTGCATAACCATACTTCCGTGATGTTGTTACGGGTAGGTCATGGATGTAGATGTTGAAAAGCATCGGTGCTAGCACTGAGCCCTGCGGGACTCCGTTCCTAAGCTTTCTCACCCTGCTGCTTTGGCCGTTACTGGTGTGAAGACGAAAGCTGCGGTTGCTCAACGTCTCCATGATGAAGCACACCATGTGTTTGTCTGGGATGGTCTCCAGAAGCTTCATGTGTAGCCCACGCAACCAGACGGTGTCGTAGGCAGCCGTGAGGTCCAGGAAGACGCACCAGCTTTCTCTCCTGCCTGGAAGCTGTCCTCTATGTCGTGGCACAGAAGGGTCACCTGGTCTGTTGTTGACCTACCGCTTCGAAAGCCGGCCTGTTCTTTTGGCAGCTGGGGGTCGATCACTGGGGTGAGGCGTGCCAGGATGAGGCGTTCCAGGACCTTGAACGGTACACACAGCAGTGAGATGGGCCGGTATCCCTTTGGGTCATCGCTTGGCTTGTTTGGCTTTGGCAGGGCGATCACCTTAGCACGACGCCAGATCTTTGGCAGCTTTGAGTACTGCAGGCATAGAGAAAGGAAGGAACGGAGCCAGTCAGTTGCCTTCTTGCCTTGGTGTTTCATGTACTCTGGGTGGATGTCGTCTATGCCTGGTGCCTTACCGGTCTTCAGGCGTTGGATGGCCAGATCTATTTCTTGCGTCGTGAAGTTGGTGGATAGGTTAGAATCACACCCTGGGACCCTGAGCAGCTCATGGACTCTCACTGATGTTGCTCTGTTGAAGTCCTTGTCTGCGTTGGGGAAGCGGCCATTACTCAGCAGGAGCGATGCGATGGAGTTTGCAGTGATGGGGCACTGTGCAGGAGTTGTAATATCCACACAAAGAAATGTCATTTAGACAAAAGATTAGTTGTCATGAAATCGTTATTGGTCTCAGGAAAACCTCATATTTGAAAATCTTGATTGTTGTCTTGATAAACTTGTGCAAGTAGTAGCCATGCCACTTAACTATGCTGCATGCTCTTTTTTCGAAATGAAAAGCTTCAATTTCAACATGTCAACCAGCCTGAATCATAGCCACGTTAATAATGTTTGTAATAAACCAAACCGTTAGTAAATCCGTCAAGAATTCAGAGAGTAAAGAGTATTTAAGTGTGCAGATCACTCACCTTACACGCACTATAACATACAGCCTGCCGGCAGGACAGGGGGGATGGTCCTGTCCTAAGATGGCTGCCAGTGAACGACGCCGCCGACTCCGCCTTGCGCCATCTAGCCTTCTTATTGCGACCGTAAGGTCGCAGTTTAGTATCAAAACCTCCACCGGCCGTCCGTCGGTCGGTCGGTCGGTCGGTCGGTCGGTCGGTCACACGTCACACGTCACACCTTTGCCCTGCTCATATCTGGGCTCGTTTGTGTAAAGCCCATATATGGGCATATACGGATGACATCAGGGATATCCATATATGGGCATAAAAGGGACAAGGGCTTACAGTTAAGAGATCTCCATATATGGGCATATCAGAAAGCCCATATATGTTCATATACTGATGACATCAGGAATATCCATATATGGGCATAAAAGGAATACACAAACGAGCCCAGATATGAGCAGGGCAAAGGTGTGACATGTGACGTGTGACCGACCGACCGACCGACCGACCGACCGACCGACCGACCGACGGACGGCCGGTGGAGGTTTTGATACTAAACTGCGACCTTACGGTCGCAATCACGCCACATCATCGGCTGAGGACTGTGTGATGTCATCATATCTCCATATATGGAGACATAAGTTGCTCATGCCCAAATATGGGCTGGTGAGGTCAGACTTAGTGTGATGCGTAGGTTATCTCCATATATGGAGATTCAACTTCAATGAGTAACCATGGCAAATCACACCGTACACAAATGACCCTTATATAAGACCGGCATTATCTACCGACAGCTGCTATAAGCCAACCCTGGCGATAAGGTCTGAGTCGAAGAAATGCTTCTTTCCTGGTATAAGACCGGCATTGTCTGTCGTACATTTCGGTCAATTCCAGTGGGGATGCCATTGAAAAGTTAATCTAGTTGTACAAAGTAATCAAAGAATGGGTTGACTGGTAGGCTGGTTGACTGCTTTATCTGTGGAGAGTGTATGTCACTGAGAGTCCTTTTATAGCGATTGAAATCATGATGAGGTCACGATGAGTCATCTATGCCCAAATATAGATTTCTAGGTCAGATGGCCAATGGAGTTTGTGATGTCAAACCTAGCAACCCAATATAAACAAACCTGATGTCAGACCTGAAGTATCCTTTTATACCCATATATGGAGATACAGAGATCTCCATATATGGGCATATTAGAAAGCCCATATATGGGCATATACGGATGACATCAGGGATATCCATATATGGGCATAAAAGGGACAAGGGCTTACAGTTAAGAGATCTCCATATATGGGCATATCAGAAAGCCCATATATGTTCATATACTGATGACATCAGGAATATCCATATATGGGCATAAAAGGGACAAGGACTTACAGTTAAGAGATCTCCGGGCATAAAGGGACAAGGACTGTTACAGTAGATATAGAGATGTCCATATATGGGCATAAATGAACAAGGACTGACAAACACTGAGATCTCCATATAACCTATGGGAATATAAGGGACGAGGACAATGCGTAGCATTGTGAGCTTGTAGACCTATTTTCTAAATATTGTTGTACATTAAAAACTTGAAATGGGTCGTTCTGCATAGTACTTGGGATTTGTTGATGTAAATGTTCACATAGAGTGTAATAATTGGTAAAACAAACTTTTGGTCTATTTGTGGAGATAAGCGACCAACGGTCGCTTATCTCCCGATTAGGGAGTCTTACTGGTATATATCTATGACTGCGTCCACCTCTGGAAGGCTGCCCGCCGATGTGCCTGATAGGACCCTAGGGGGTCCTCAATCGTTGTGTAATAGAAACTTTATTTCTCCATGTAGGCCAGTACGCCCCTCCAAAGAGATACTTTTAAAGGTAGGAAAGTCGTTTTTCACTGAAATTCTCCTTTAATGTCTGACTGTGCCTCGTGCGAGGCGGGTCTACTCCATACAGTGAGGACCTGGTCTTTTGAAATCTTCCCAATTGTTCACACGGTCACGGTTATTTCGACCGCATTGGGTGGCTATTAGCTTGGAGTAAGCACAGCGACTGTAGGGCACACGCAACTCAAATGATCCGTGTGGGGGTGGGGGGTCCGAGGGCGAAAGACCCAAGAATCTCATACATATGCCCACGTACGCATCCTCGATGTGAATCACTTCAACGTGGCTGGAAGCTGCCACGAGCTTTCTGGGCAGGTCCGAGGACAAAACGTAGGCCGGTCCGTGCACATATCGTGGGAAATAACACTCGGGATAAACATCAAACGGTAGGGTAGGTAAAATTTGCTGCTTGGGTCTCTGTGCAGTCTCCCATTAATAGGGGCCCCAGTCAGGTAGTTTACCGCGGGGGCCTCCAGCAGCAGGTCCACCAGGTTGGGCACGTTAAGGAACACGTCCGAGTCCACCTTCACGGCGTAGGAAACGTTGGTGCAGCGGGAGTCCAGCCATTCAAACATCACCATGGACTTCACGGTCAGGTTGAAGTAGGAATCAACAAAGTCTGCCTGCAGGATGTCTCGGTGCTCGGCGGCCTCCTCCAGCACGTCCTGCTGCACCCGCTCGGCTCCGTCCCCCGTGGGAAGGCCCAGCAGGAAGAACAGGCTCAGCGTCTCGTTCCGCACCTCCGTCTGGGTCCACGTCCCCCACGTCGCACGGATGGCGTCGCGGTCGGCCCTGTTGCGCGGGTGCACCGGGACGATCAGCACAGCAAAGGGGTTCCGCAGTCCACACGTCGCCGGTTCATCCACTAGGAAGCTGTAATTATGGGGATAGGCAACGAAGTATGGTGGTTTCTGGGGTCCTCCTGCATCTCCTGGGCAGTTTTCATCTCCTCCTGCATCTCCTGGGCCGTCTTTATCTCCTCCTGATGACATGTACTTCACATAGAAGTAGTAAAAAGTAAAAAAATCAAAACCCACACCACAAGCACGATGATAGCAGCTGACGCAGCTGCTATCATGGTTCTCGTCCACCTCCTCCTGTCGGTAGAGCTCTTGGCTCCTTGTTGATTCTCCTCGTCTTTTTTGGTTTGCTCCATGACAAAGACCTAAAGGTGGACTGGTCTTGGTTGACCCAAGGTGCTACTAGCTGAAACGGTGAAGTACAGTAGATTGCCAACTCACAAGTGGTTCAGGATATGTGAACAGAGGTCAATATTAGAAGTTCTCTCGAAGCACTACTGGCATCAATCGATAGCTCTGGTTCGTCTTTATATTATATTATCACCAGCTACGGTGACTTCATCCCAATGATGTCATCATGGGTCATACCCTTAAATGGAGCTTGTGTGTGTGTGTGTGTGTGTGTGTGTGTGTGTGTGTGTGTGTGTGTGTGTGTGTGTGTGTGTGTGTGTGTGTGTGTGTGTGTGTGTGTGTGTGTGTGTGTGTGTGTGTGTGTGTGTGTGTGTGTGTGTGTGAACTCCGTTCCCAGCTCGACAGGAGCGAGGGGCATTCATCAACATTAACATATATAAATTAGAGATACTGTTCCTACGAAACAGTGTGGGCTCGCTCGTGACTATATTCTACAGCGTGCTAACTGTCATGCGAAGCTCAACCAATACTCCAGCTAACACCACTCCCAGATTTTCCACACCTCGATTGCACCTCATTGGCTAAGGGCCCTGCCTTTGTAGTGTGTGCGACGGAAGTCACGCGACTCACTCTATAAATAATGAAGATAACAGTGTTCTCGCCTTTCAGGTGAGCCCACAATAAATAAAGTTTCCCCAGGACTATAGTGCCAACATGACTATATACTGCAACATGCTAACTGTCATGTGAAGCTCAACCAATACTCTAGCTAACACCACTCCCACTCCCTGCCTTAAATTTGTACTGTCTGCGGCAGATATATGCGGCGGAACTCACTATATATAAATGACATGTGAAGCTCAACCAATACTCCAGCTAACACCACTCCCAGATTTCCACCTATTGTGCCTCATTGGCTAAGGGCCCTGCCTTTGTGCTTTTCTGCGGCACAAATATGCGGCGGAACTCACTATATAAATAATGAGGATAACATAGTGTTCTCGCCTTTCAGGGGAGCCCACAAAATGAGGATAACATAGTGTTCTCGCCTTTCAGGCGAGCCCACAACTATTGCCCGTGTACACAGTGGTTAATCACATGTGTAAGGAGCTACAGGGCTGGCTGGAGCCTGGAGCAGCCTGGTGGAGACTGTTGGAGTCTGGTGCAGTCCTGTGCACCCTGGTCTGGCCTATTCCAGCTGGATCCTGGTGGAGACATCTGCCCCACATCTGCCCCCCCCCCCCCCCCCCCCCCCTTTCCCTGGTCTATACTCCCACTTGGCTGGACGCGAGTTTAGAAACTCTAGGCTTGCTAAGGGAAACCACGCCCCGCACTCATTTTTGAAGCTTGTGATTGGCTGAACCGGAGGTTGGGAGCGCTCCGTTGTAGTCACTTGGACCGCGCGAGGTGCACCAAAACCCAATTATCATTGCGTTTATCGTGCGCTTGCCCAGGCCTTACGCCTAGGGCGCTCGGGCGCGAAGAACAGGACCAAGGTCCGCTGGCCTTCGCGCCGCTTGCAATGTCGTGGACAATAACTGAAAACGAGCGCTCCTTCCCTTAGCAAGCCTAGAGTTTCTAAACTCGCTGGCTGGACTGGCCTAGATTTAGGTGTGCTGGACTCTATTGGGGTGTTGTGCTGGGCTATACGAGGCAGTACTGTATTAAAATCTAAACATGTTCATGTAAAACTATTGGCCATGTTGTCACACTCTGACTCTGAGTGAGGGTCGTGTAGGTCGAAAAAGGCACTTGTATCCGTTTCCAAAATAATCAAAATACTCAAAAAATACCCAAATAGGAAAATGTTCAAAGGCAGTCAGTCAGAGAGTTCTTTGTTACAAAGACCAAGTGCTTTTATTCACATCTCACTCCAAGGAACTGGTGTTCACCAAAATAGAGCAAAGACACAAAAAACTATACAGATTGGCATTGGGTCCTCTCATGCAGCTCACAGCGAACAGAACTTCACAAAGGACAAACAAACAAATGAAATGGGAAGTGATGACACAAATAGCCTCTGAGTGGATTAAAATGGTGACCTCCCTACATGGCCCAGGGCCTCCAAGGCCCTAATAGCAATGATTAGTCAACTGTCAGTGGTCTATTGTTAAATATCTTTTTAACAATCAACTATAGTAGGCGGGTGCAGATATGGTTTGACCCTGAAAAAATTGCAACAAAAGGTTTCTCAATGGTTTATTGTAGTATCAGGTGTACTTAATAACATATCAAAAGTTTTCCAAAGTTTGACCACTAGAAACGTCCGATTTTCAAAATGGCCGCCGCCAGTCCCTTAAAATACCAATATCCCCTCATTATTCATCCTAGACAAGTAATGTTGGTGTCTAACCCCATTATTTAATGATCTAGAATTAAAATGAG
Organism: Nannobrachium achirus; assembly: GCF_963921795.1. NCBI lineage: Eukaryota > Metazoa > Chordata > Actinopteri > Myctophiformes > Myctophidae > Nannobrachium > Nannobrachium achirus. The sequence continues at coordinate 7,016,335 of NC_137816.1, read as the reverse complement.
CATATACAAATTATAGTTAAGTGATTACAACCATTATGTACATTTATGTATTAAAACAATTGATTATAAGCATGTTTATAAAGAGCATGCAGTATACATAGACATGAAAAATGATTATAATGTTATTGGACATTTCTCCTTTTTCCCACAAGCTAAAAGGCCCAGTATTGGAGATTTTACTTACCGGTAATTCACATTCTGGAGCTTTCTAGAGATTTATTTTGATACTAATGTGTAATACATTGATTATTACTGTGTGGTACTATGAAATTAGTCTAAACAGGGCTGCCATGTGAAGGCTCAGTACCGCTAGCCCCTTTTATATATTTGTTTTGTCTTTTTTTGTTTTTGCTTTTTTTTTTGCATTTTCTTTTTTATGTTTTTTTTTTCTTTTTCTTTTTTTACTTGTGTATTTTCATTTTACTTTATTTTTTTCACACCAGATTAACAATTAGTCGTCACACTCTTCCTCCCATAAAGGTTGATTATGTGGATTTTCACAATTTTCAACTTGACATGATCCACAAGCAGGCATGCAAGGCAGTCCGTATCTTCTACAACTACACTGTTGTGTTCGGCAAGCAGTTGTGCAATTACAGTGGACCATCTGCAGCAGGCTTTCTGGGGCAGCAGCTTTTTTTTGTCATAACTGGCACAAACCGATTGTCCTCCAATTTCCATCCCCAATCCACAGGATTCATGTCACTCTCCATTTCAGTCCACACCATGATCTGGTGATAAACTCTCTGGCAATGATATTTAGTTGAGGACTCTGTAGGAGGGAGATGTTCTGGGGTAACAAATGCCTTTGCAGACACAAATTTCTTGCTAAGAAGATTGTAGCGCAAAGATGCAAGTGCATCGGTATTCTTGCCACCAAACATGACTGCCATTGCCTTGCTCCCAAGGTCCTCTATGACAGCTTTTGCTTGATTTGGGAGTGCAAACTCATTCGCACATGTCTGGATGGTCGATTCACCATTCACAAGTTTCTGGAAAGCAGTACGGAAGTACGTGTGATGGTAAATACAATCTGCAGCATGCAGATCACAGCCAAAATATTCAATCCTGCCTCTCACAGTAAAGGCCCATTCATCTGCGCGATTGTCACAACACTCAAGAATGGACTTCACAAATGCATCTGTCTTTACATAACTAGCGCTTCCATGTGTTACTATTGTCCCACAGAAAAGGCAGTCTGTTTGGCTGTTGAAAGGACTAGTTGCTACTCTGGCCCTTCTCTTTGGTGGTTCAACCTTTTTTTATGTTGTCTTTTAATGGCTTTTTTATTGCGACCGTAAGGTCGCAGTTTAGTATCAAAACCTCCACCGGCCGTCCGTCACGTCACACGTCACACCTTTGCCCTGCTCATATCTCCGCATCAGTATGACATCACGCTGCTGACATCAGTATGACATCACACCGTACACAATCTCCAGATATGGAGATAACCAACAAATCCCTCCATATATGGAGATAACCGACGCAGTGGTGTCCGGTAAGAACTTAACCGAGATGCCTTGAATCGTATGGAAGGCTCTGAAGTCTTGTTGGGAGAACTAGCCGAGTATTGGAGATGGTTGGATGTGATGATAATAAGCTATAAGCCAACCCTGGCGATAAGGTCTGAGTCGAAGAAATGCTTCTTTCCTGCCAAGAATTGCCCCTTTATACTGTAGGGCTCGTTTGTGTATTGTATGACATCACGCCACATCATCGGCTGAGGACTGTGTGATGTCATCATATCTCCATATATGGAGACATAAGTTGCTCATGCCCAAATATGGGCTGGTGAGGTCAGACTTAGTGTGATGCGTAGGTTATCTCCGCTTTTAACTGCAGCTTTTACATTTTTAACTTTGTTATTTTTCTTCTTGCTTGTTTGATAATTTGTCTGTACTTTGGTTGTATTGTTTTTCGATTCCACTGTTGTAAAGCACTTTGGTCGGCATTGTCGTTTTTAAATGTGCTATATAAATAAAGTTTTGATTGATTGATTGATTGATTGATCTCCATATATGGAAATTCAACTACAATGAGTAACCATGGCAAACTGTCAACTGCCCGTATGTCTTGAGCGCAATTGAGAGCCTTCGTTACACCCCTAAAAACCAGTACTTGGGATTTGTTGATGTAAATGTTCACATAGAGTGTAATAATTGGTAAAACAAACTTTTGGCCTATTTGTGGAGATAAGCGACCAACGGTCGCTTATCTCCCGATTAGGGAGTCTTACTGGTTTATGTACTGCATTCGACATTTTGAGTGTACTTTTTCACCAGCTGAAATGTCATCCCCTCTTTGCTCACTTGCACTGTTGATTCCATCAGCTCCCTTCTGATGAACTTCAACCACATCAGCATCATCTCCTAATTCTGCATGGCAGATTTTGCAAGTCTCTTGGTTTATGAGAGCAGCACTCATGGTCAGGCTATCATTTTGAGTCAGCTTTTTTCACCTGCTGAAATGACTGTCATCCCCTCTTGGCACACTCACACTGTTCAGCAATCTATTTAATATTTTCAATGTTGTTTGCTACCCTACAACATGACACTGTGCCTGTCAATATTTATAATATAGTCAAAGTTTAATTTAGTTTAAGCCAAATTCGATCTGGCTATCCAAAACCTTTCAATGAGCTAACAATGCTGTCTTAACAGCTGCCAATATTATCTTCCATCACCTTCTGAATTACCAGGAAATTGTGACAATTAGATTTTTGTGTTAGGCTGATTTTAAGGATAAGCCTACTTTTGGTAAGAAAATAAAAATCTTTGATGTTATTTATTTTGTATTATAACTGATGTAGTTCACCTGAAACAGGTGATCCTTTCAGAGGGTTTTAATAGTCGCATACAAAATATTGGATTTTACAATTATGTAAATGTTTCTCAGCAGTTTGGACAAGACCAATGTATTCCTAGGCCCCATGAACATAGGGTTAGACACCAAAATTACTTGTTTAGGGTGAATAATGTACGAGATATAGACATTTTAAGGAATATATGGCCATCTTGGACGCCATCTTGAAAATTACCACTTTCCAGTGGGCAAACTTTGGAAAACTTTTAGTATGTTATTAAGGACACCTAATACTACAAAAAACTGTTGAAAAACCTTTTGTTGCAATTTTTTCAGGGTAAGGTGCTTTTTTTCCATAACTGCACTCGCCTATAGGCATTCTAGCCCTGTTAAGACAAAATCGTTGTTATCGCCTTTTCGCCACAGGGGGGAGGCAAAACTGCACGATAGAATAAAAGCCAAGGCAAATCAAAGAGAACGAATTCAGTGTGAGACACACGCACACGCATGCACGCACGCACGCACGCACGCACGCACGCACACACACACACACACACACACACACACACACACACACACACACAGTGGTGCTTTGGGATTTTTTTTCCCGGGCGGACGGTCATTTATTGACGTCACGTGCACGCGCGTGCACGCGCCTCTAGGCTATTTAGATAGAAAGGATGTCAGCATATCTAATGGTGGGAAAACAATAGTTTTCTAGTCTTAATAACATTTGCATTGTTACTTAAGATTTTATGTTCTACTTTCTTTAAATTCATTTAGAAAATACAGCGCTGCAGTAGGATAGAGAAACAAAGTTTGCCTTGAACGAATCTCAAACACTAAATAGCTACCACAGTAATGGATGAGGACACACACACACATTGACACATGCAGTCACAGCTGGAAACCTAAGTAGGCTATATATCCATATGAATAGAGGCTTGAGGACGCTCACACATTCACCACTAGAAACCTGTTATGCATAGTAGTAGGCTAGTAGCCACTGATTAAAGTATTGCTTGTAGTTATCGCGGATTCGCGGGGTGGGGGGTTGTCGCGGCTCTCGCGGGGGGGGTATGCACGCGTTTACACGGTCGTGCACCGTTCGGTGCCGTCCGTGCGCGTGCATGTGGGGAAATATTTCCGGCCACACGGCGTCCGGTCGCGTCCGGCCCCCAAAGCACTACTGCACACACACACACACACACACACACACACACACACACACACACACACACACACACACACACACACACACACACACACACACACACAACATAGCATCGCAAGTGAGTCAACCAATGCAGCAGATCAGACATATATAATCAATTGTCCTTTATCCTACTCTACAGCCACCCTGCCATAGGCTATCCATCCCTAAAAGCATTTTTTTCCACAAAGAGAAAGCAGTGGTGGAAAGTAGGCCCAACTAATAACATTTTCTCAAGTAGACTACTGTAGGCTACTTACAATTTTGAGTAGGCCTATACTCCACTATAGTCTACATCTCTGTCAGAGGCAAATATTGTACTTTTACTCTTACTCCACTACAATGAAAAAAACCTACTTGGTAGATTTGAATTATTGTTCTAAAACAAACATACTTCAGCTCTATTTAAACTTTGTCTGTTTGAAAATATTCGATCTACAAGCTCACAGTGTGTGGCAACCCATTTTCAAAATATTTGAATACACTAGCCCTTACCCGTTCAAAGATATGAGCTCCGAAATGATGTGCAGTGTGTGGGTTATGGGATGTGCACTGTGCACACAGTATATGAGGGATGGAAAGTAACTTTAACTGGTGCTTGCATGCTAATATGTAGGAGCATCAATGTAAGAAATACCCGTTCCATTTAACGGCTACAGAGATACTGTGTACCAATCTGCATGATTTTTGGACATCATCTGTAACAGGGCCACAGGGTGGGGGGGCCCTAAAAAATGATAGGCCATGGGCCCTCGCGGGGCTTAATCCGTCCATGCTCCTCCGTCATAGGCTAACAGACAGTGCAGCAGCCGATTTGATTGATTGAAGACGTTATTAGAAGTTTGCATTGGAAAAACAGTTTCATGACTGTAGCCTACAGTTCACGGGTACAAGGTCAACTAAAAGGATTCCTCAAAAAAGCTTTTGGGCTTGTTTAAATTGGGGTCCTCCTATAACATTGAATGACAGACAATTAAGAAAGGACTACTTTGTTTTGTTTTTTACAACAAGGGTCATATTTTAGATTGTAATTAGAGAAAAGAAAAAGTGAGGTTTAAAATGTTTTCATTTGCTTCGTTCTAATGTTTTATCGTGTTTGTGCTAAAATGTGGGGCATGCGTATACGCATGGGGGCATGCGTAAGTGGCTAAATATGTATTTTTTAGACACAATAAGCCAGAGTTTCTTTATTGCTATTAATTACAGTAACACTTCTAGCCCCCATAAATCACATCCAACCATGAAAGGTTCGCGTTGTATCTTGGGAATGGGCTTATTCCGTGTAAAATGACATATTTAGCCACTTGTACGCATGCCCCCAACCACTGAAATAAGAATCCCTTAAACAATAGAAAGAAGTAAATTAAATAATTTTAACACTCATCTTTTATATTCTTTATTTACTATCTAAAATATGAACCCTTGTTGTAAAAAACGAAAGATGTCCTTTAAAACACAGTAGCCTACTATGCAGAAAAAATAATAATAGGCTATAGAGAATATAGAGAATGTATAGAGTTAGATAAACTATTGTGGGGGTAAATATAATTGGATCTTATAACACATTCTTGTTAGAAAATCATAGGGGCCACTGGCACTGCAGATAATAGCCTAGGGGCCTATATTGAGTCATCTAATTTTCCTGTGCTTTTATCTGCGTACTGGTAACAAAGTAGACTTAACCTAACCTAATCAATCAATCAATCAAACACACACACACACACACACACACACACACACACACGTGTGCATGATTGACTATGCACCATGCCTCGATCGTGCATTGTCAATATAAAGATGATATTTTCAAAACTGTAGCTCTGTTATTAAATATAACCAATAATCACTAGGTGATTTATCCTATTGTCCCCCCCACCCACCCCTCTCTCCAGGAAAAAGCACAATCTTTCCTGCGCTCAACTTGTGTTGTCACTACTGGTCTCTGCGCAAGCAAGCGAGAGGGGAGAGAGAGGACACACTTTATTGGAGCTCGCAGTGTAGCGATTAACTAAACGAGTACGATAGAAAAACCCCACCTGACAGACAGTAAATCGAACCGGTTACTTTTTGACAGCTTATTTGCCCGCATGGTCTGAATATCGGGGAGAATAGCCTATAGTTGTGGCGGGGGTGGCAAGCCGTGCTTTTGAGAAATCACTTATGTGGATCATCTCCCCGTGAGCGCATATCCACGCCGAGAAGGTAGGTCTTGATTTTCACCTTACCATCACCGTTATGTAGCCTAATTCATGTTAACGTAACGTTGGCTGGGCTCTTCTATTTGTTGTTGTTCTGTATAGGCTATATTGTTTTAACTACAGTAGCCTATGTGCTAGGAATCGTCTCATCTTTAACAATAAAAGTATTGGTCTTTACGTGTCAGGTCTTGGTGCTGATGATGTGCAAAATGTTATCAGACAGAAAGACAGTCTGCTAGTGTTTTAATGTACGTGGTATATAGTCTAATAGCCTAACGTTGAAACGTAGGCAGACATTAATTAGTATAAATGTCAGCATTCCTGACAGCCCCTGCTGTCACTGTTGTCGATTCTGATGCAGGTGAATTTTCGCGATTCTCCCTCTCCCTTGCACACAACCAATGTGGATGGGAAGCACGCAGCAGAAGAGTTGTTATCCATTATGTGTTGAAAGACTCATTTTAATTCCACAGGTTGGAACCAGATCGGCGAGAAAAGTGGGGAAATGAGGCTGTTAATCGCTTTAGTCTGGAAGACCGCCCTATCCCTCTCCCTGATGTCTGCTGTCCAGGTATGGAGATGGATGGATGGATGAATGGAGAGATGGATGAATGGATCATGCCTGGCTGTTTGCCTCCCACCCTGCTTATTGGATCAGCTTGTGTGTTTTGATGAAGGGTTTTGCAGATGAACAGGAAAGGAATGGATGCGATGCACAGAGGGAAAGTTTTCAGTTTCAATTATCTTTTGTGTAGGGTTAGGGTGGGGAAATCTCGCTTTTTCGACGTGTCAAATGTTCGACGGCCCGCAACTTCGACGCGCCGATAGTTCGACTTAGGGTTCGCGAGATTTCGGCGCCGCTGTTTCGACGGCACGTTTTTTCGAAAAAACTGACGCCGGTCTTTCGACAGGGCGGCACGGTCTTTCGACTGGCCGGCACGGTCTTTCGACAAGGCTGCACGTATTTCGACAAAAAAAGAAAAAAAAAAGTCTCTCTCACACACACGCTCACCGCTCCTAACCCAGCCTTACCTCCCCCGACCCTCCCTCTCTCTCTCTCTCTCTCTCTCTCTCTCTCTCTCTCTCTCTCTCTCTCTCTCTCTCTCTCTCAACATTACCTGAGGACGTGGGATAAAGTAATCTTTACGGGATAAGCAGGGCCGTGCTTAGGGCCTAGGAGGACCCAGGCAAACCCCAGTTTGAGGCCCCTGGGTCGGGACCCATGTGTGTGTGGGTTGCGGACCAATTTCTAGGAGTCGCAAGTAAATGCCTGTTTACATTTGGTTTCCTTTTAATTATTGTCTCCACCAGCCGAAGGCTGAGGGAGAGTATGTTTTCCCCTCCGTCCGTCCGTCCGTCCGTGCGTCCGTGCGTCCGTCCGTGCGTCCGTGCGTCCTCGCAGTTTGTGAACAGCTAATCTCAGTCACCGTTGGCCCGATCGCTGCCAAACTGAGCACACACACTCCCTGGATGCCAATCTAGAACCTCTGCCCCACATTTTTCAAATCAGCCTCATGGTGGCGCTATAACAGGCCGATTTGTGTGGCCTGGTTGTTACCAGCTAATCTCCGGCGCCGTTGGCCCCATCGCTGCCAAACTGAGCACACACACTCCCTGGATGCTAATTCAGAACCTCTGCCCCACATTTTTTAAATCAGCCTCATGGTGGCGCTATAACAGACCGATTTGTGTGGCCTGGTGGAGACCTGTGCTCGTTTGAAAATATTTTCAAATAATTAAGATATGAGAAAATAAATCATGAGTTTAATGCAAACTAGCATTTTTTCAAAAATAATTCCATATAAACAAAATAAGAAAAAGCAATTGTGCTTCACTCTCACATGAATTTGTATAGCTACAAGATAACATAATGGGAATATCAGAGTTATTACCTACAAATAACTAACTACCTTAATGATAATAAGAACAAGAATAACTTTTAAGTGCCTGTTTTGCAGTGGTTCTCAACCTTTGTCTCACAATAAATGCATGTAAATGGATGTGTGTCCACAGGCAGCCTGTTAATTATATTTCAATTCATAGCTACTTCAATTATTGCCTTTATGCAGACAAATACATTTACTGCACCCAGCATTTAGCTTGTCAGAGTGGTCTTGTTGGAGTGCCTCTGTGCGGCTGCAGAGTTCATGTGCAACTTCTTCCAGATAGATTGATTGATTGATTGATTGAAGACTATTAAAAGTACAGTTTCATGACAGTACAGTTCACTGGTACAAGCCAAGGTCAACTAAAAGGAGATCCTAGTAACCTTTTCGGCTTATTTACACAGGAAACCTTTATGTATCTCATATAACCTTGAATGACGGACGGATAGAACTCCATCATTTGCAAAAGGGGGACCCTGCGATTTTCACTTGCAGGGGGGGCCTGCGATTTTCAGGGACTATAGTCGATTAAATGGTTAATCGGTTATTCAATGAATTTATACATGCATATCAATACCTATTAGATATGTCACAGCAGGGCAGGTATGCATATCAATAGACCATTGTCTGAACCTGTTAACTCATGTAATGTATGTGTAAGTGCCGGCCACTTGACATCATTCAAATCCCCCCCCCCCCCCCCCCAAACACTGAATTACCAATGCAACTACTAGGTAGTCGATGGTTCCACAAGGTGCCCTTTTTTTCCACTTGAGTACCCCCCCTTCAAAATGTCTCTGCACGCCCCTGCCTCTTAAAGTGATCCCTGACAAGTAAGCCATGTAGGCCTTAATATGTTATAATAACCCTCTTTAACCAAAATATACCATTTAAAACACTTACAATATATTCCTTTGAGAGAAAAAAAGTTATATTTTCAACCCATGGGGGGAGCCATTGCACTGTTCGTCGCATGCAGTGATGACGTAGAAGATACATTTTGGCTGGTCGGGCCCAGTAGGATGTTTTGCCAGGTTAGTAAAGTGTTTAATTCAACATCTAAAACTTGTTTACACCGCCATTTTAAATTGGCCCGTCCAGCCAAAATGTATCTTCTACGACCGTCATCACTACAATAATTGAGGTGTTTTTAATTATACATTGTAGTTATAGAGGACAATTATAATGTATTAAGGCATATTTGTCGTATTAGTCAGGGATCACTTTAAAGAGGGTTATTATAACATATTAAGGCCTACATGGCTTACTAGTCAGGGATCACTTTAAAGATGTATGTGACATCACAGAACACACATGAAGGAACTGCTTGGGTGATTAGGGCCATTGTTATCTGGTCTGCACCTTTGAGAGCCAAGCTCTTTTCAGATTCTAATGAGCTAATATGTCCAAAGCAATTGTTTCATGTTAACCCTCACTTCAACTGTTCTCTGTTCAACAGCTCAACGGGGGCCCATGCCCATGTTGGTTAAAAAAATTATAATAATCTCATGAGGCCCCCAGCCTGTGTGGGGCTGCCTATTTTGCCTGTATGGACTGCACGGCCCTGTTTAAGAGTAGCCTAATGAATGGCCACAGTCAGTGCGCAGCAGGCTCCACCAATCACTTAACTTACTTGTTAAAAGCAACATATTATTAAGACATGACAGTAATATGGGTGCAAAATGTACTAGCCCCATATAAACGTAAAATATACTCTCCTCCCTAGCTGTGGGCATATGCCATAGGCCTATATGCACATATTATGAACCTGCCGGTCTGTGTCCAATAGAAAGCTGCAGAGCATGGAGTTTTTTTTAAACAAGTACATGGTTACATGCGCAAAAATAACAGATTTACAAGCTATCAACACCGTCGGATATACAGGATGTTAGCTTGCAGATATGTTATTTTAAGCATGTGCCACCGCGCACACAGAGAGAGAGAGAGAGAGAGGAGAGAGAGAAAGCGAGGAGGCGAGAGACAGACAGACAGACAGACAGAGGATGCGCGAACACCCTGTGATAAGTTCTGTCGGGACAGTCTAGAGCATAAATTAAATAGGTTATTATAGGCCTAATCGGCGATCACTCACGTACTCCAGCTAATAAATCCACGGGGCTTCTAAATGGAGACCCTGCCTACAGTTCATGTTCATAGCCTTTTTACAAAATAATTCCCAATTTGGCATTGATTATATAGGCTACTTTCAGAGCGTTTGGTGTGTGTGTGTGTGTGTGTGTGTGTGTGTGTGTGTGTGTGTGTGTGTGTGTGTGTGTGTGTGTGTGTGTGTGTGTGTGTGTGTGTGCGCATTGCAACCCGGTCTCCACAGAAAATTGTGGTTTGTCTGTGCGTATGTGTGAGTGAGTGAGTGAGTGAGTGAGGGAGGGAGGGAGGGAGAGAGAGAGAGACGAGAGAGAAAGAAAGAGAGGGAGAGAGACAGAGACAGAGACAGACGGACAGACGGACGGACAGACGGATAAAACACAGTAGGCCTATGTAGATAGGCAGAACAACAAATAGCCTAGAAACGATAGAAGGGTCGGGGGAGGGGAAGGCTGGGTTAGGAGCGGAGAGAGGGCGAGATCATTTAGCGACCTACAACCGGGTTGCTCGCTCCTACTGGAGGCTGGAGCGTTGGCACCATGAGTCTGTCGGGGGGAGCGTGTCGCTGAGAGACTTGTTTTTTCATTGTCGAAATACCGTGCTGCCTTGTCGAACTGTTGTTGTGTCGGACAGTTGTCGTGTCGAAACATTGCCGTCCTTTTTTTCGAAAAAGGGTGCCGTCGAAACAGCGGCGCCGAAATCTCGCGATCCCTAAGTCGAACTATCGGCGCGTCGAAATTGCGGGCCGTCGAACAAATGACACGTCGAAATAGCGACACGCTCCCGTTAGGGTAAGATATGTATTTATTTTTGATTGGACTCTTCACTCTTTTGGCATAGGCTTGTCAATTGTCATTGCTTAGCCTAATATGTTCTTTACCCTGTTAAATGTCTAGCCCTATCCTTAATTGGATCAAGACATAGATGTGTTCCATATTGACATTTGCATATCTAGATATTTAAGTAAAAGTCTCGATATAATACATCTAGATCAGGGGTCTTCAACATTTTCAGGCCAAGGACCCCTTAGCAGAGAGAGAGAGATGAAGCAGGGACCCCCTCTACATATTGTATAAATGTCTGATGGAGATTTTCATCGATTTCATAGATAGATTCATAGACTTGTTTGACACTTAAAATCATAAATCGTCGATACTTAGTAAACTTGACCTTTCACTCTGTACTTGGTCTGCTCTTTTCTACCTCTACACCAAACCTATTTGCCAAAAATGGCCGATCTACAAGCTCTCCGAGCTTGTAGATCTGCTATTTTTGGCTGAAGTTCTCCTCGGAGTACAGGGATGTGAGGGTTCAATTGTTCATTTAAAATAATTATCCTATCACACAAGGATTTGGTGGCCCCCCTGTAGTAACTCTGAGGACCCCCTAGGGGTCCCGGACCCCCTGTTGAAGACCCCTGATCTAGCCTAATTGACTGTGCATATTAGCAATATACACTGTCAAATAATCTCTTATCTTTAAGTATTAGCTAAATGGAGGGTAGGCTACATTTGAGGATCATATGGTATACTCAGAATTAAATGAACCCTTTGGTGATATTGTCAGCCTGATCCACACAGTGCGGTTTTCCGTTTCAAATGTTTTTTATTAGAGCAAATTACATTAAGTCAGAGATAAATGCAACAACGTGTGCTCTTTTTTTTTAATTTTTTCCACACAAAATCAAAAGTTATACATTTACAAAAACACACAATGAAACAGTTAACATAAATAAATAATACATACAGACAATAGAAAACATACAAGTCATGATCCTAAGTAGTATCTCTGAAAGTCCCATCCCCTTCCCACCCGTCCCTATACTCCACCGTCATTAACACCCGACCATCCAAGTATAGCCTATGTTACTGATGCGAAGTATGCTATATGGAGAGAGTGTTTTCTACTGGTGATTCAGTCAGAGTGTATCAAAGGGTGCGTTCGGAAATGCGCACCGGGTGTGGTAGAGCGCTCGTTTTATGGTTAGATGTCACAGTTATTGTCCACGACATTGCAAGCGGCGCGAAGGCCAGCGGACCTTGGTCCCGCTCTTCGCCCCCGAGCGCACCCCGAGCGCCGCAGGCCGCGAAGTTACGAAGCCGTGGTGAATGCAATCGTTATATTTATGCCCAGGCCGTAAGGCCTGGGCAAGCCCACGATAAACGCCCGCGCAGTCCGGTGCGCATTTCCGAACGCACCCTTTGATACACTCGGACTGAAACACCAGAGGAAAACACCATCCCATGCTATATGAGAGGCGACCATACTTTTATCAAAATATGAAAGTTTGTCCCCAAGAGTATATCTAATCCTTTCAAGATGTAACGTGTTGGTAAGGTCACTGAGCCACATCTTCACTGCGGTTTTCTAAAGACACCTTTTCACTGGCTGACATTTACCTCTCCTGTCCGTCATATCAGCTAATCTGATCTGAACCACGCAGTGAGTTATTCTAGATTTGCAGAGCTCAAAATAGCACGTTGGTCAGTGTGGGAAAAGGTTGCCAGATTCTTTCTTTTTCTTTTTTTTTTTGTTTGTTCTTTTTTTTTGTGTGCCTGTGTATGAGCTGAGCTGAATGCAACTTCCTTTTATGAAGCAAGTGCAGGGCCGTCACACCAAATTCTGGGCCCTGGGTACAAAGATTCACTACGGGCCCCCCATGAATGTAGCGCGGCACCGAGTGCCGCGCTGGGAGTTTGTATATCTGCTATTTTTTTTATATATAAAAATTGTGAAAATGTTTGCAAGAAACCTATGTTTCCATGTCAGTGGTGACCCCCCCCCCCCCCCAGAAGCAAAATTTGAGTTACAAAGTTAAAAAATACTATATTCAAAGATTTGCACACATTTTCATGACTTTTCAAAAATAGCAGATCTACAAGCTCGCTGCGCGGCACTCGGTGCCGCGCTGTGAGCTTGTAGATCTGCTATTTTTCAATAGCTAAAGTTACTAGGGCCCCTCCACCTTGGGCCCTAGTAACTCAGTCCCACTTTCCTCCCCCTTGTGACGCCCCTGTGCCTGTGTATATGAGCTGAACTGAATGCAACTTCCTTTTATGAAGCAAGTGCATTGTGAAGCCTTGGTGGCTGATGAATCTAGAGAGAGAGGCTTATGTCAGGGTTTAATGGAGGAACTGGCAGAGAAAGGAGGGCTGCCTTAATCCCTGACAATTGGCTGCCACGGCCAGGTGCTAGTGCTGATGAAACCAGCTGGGTGAAGCGACCTTTAGTGTTTTGACCAGGTCTGTTGATACACGCTAATAATCCTGCGTGTTGGTTTAACTGAGAGTGTATGAGGACTTGGTCGTGCACATGTCCAAATGAGGACAAATGTGCCTTTATCTTTTCAATTTAGTGATGTATTCCCTCAAATGGCTCGCTATTGACGTAATTCTAGACACACAGATACTTTTACCTCTGCTGGCTGGGTGTCTTAATTTGGCCATTGCGTTGCTTGTTATTACTGCCGTTGACCTATGCAATCTATTTGTTCTGCTGATGGCATTCTTGTAAAGAGTTACTGTTGCATTATGGTTCGAGTATATAAAAAAACTAGTAAGACGCCCCTAAGGAGAGAACACGCTGAAACAACAGAGACTGACACAATAATGTCCATATATGGGCATTCCCGGATATGGGCTTAATATTGATGATATATGGGCATATATGGGCAATCCATACAGTATGGGCATAAAAGGGTGGTTGCCGTGACGTGAGTCACACTTGCAAATGAATTCTGTCTAATACAGTACAGTAACATTGGCGTGACTGACTGAGTGACCTGCACATGAGCTGCAGGTTTTCAAAGTAAATGCGACCTACGGTCGCAATGAACTCTACAGGAGGAGATGAAATGTAATAATAACTTAATGAGAGAGAGAGAGAGAGAGAGAGAGAGAGAGAGAGAGAGAGAGAGAGAGAGAGAGAGAGAGAGAGAGAGAGAGAGAATTGTGCACCCACCCACGCATGCATGCACGCACGCACACACACACACTTGCACGCATGCACACATACACACACACACACACACTCACACATGCACACACAGCAGCAGCCCAATACTTGCAACAATTGTATCAAGCATAATATGTCTATACCGGCCAGTGCCAGCCCATGGCCCGGAGCTTGGATGAAGTGAATGACTACAACAACAAACAGCACTGTGGTGCATTTAGCTATTCAGTAAAACAGTATTCTTTTGGTCTATTTATCTCATTGATGTGCTGTAAACACTCATCATTACACTGAAAAATGCATTATGCAATTCAAATTATGGTTGTTGATATCATGTACCACTCCACACAGATGTAGGAGCATAAACCCCTCCGTATATGAGCTCAGCCCAGTGGCGTCAGTTCAGCAAAAGCTAGGGTATGGCAAAGATGGGAGTCCTCATGGAAAATAGGCATTACATTTTGTACAACACGGTTCTATTGTGAAAATAGCAGATCTACATGCTCACAACGCCTCGCGCTGCGAGGCGTTGTGAGCATGTAGATCTGCTATTTTCACAAAAACAACTTTTGTCCGTTTTTTACACAGGTTTCTACGGTTTCTTGGGCTGGATATGGCAGCCTGGAATGGTTTTTCAAGTGCAGCTAAACTTAGCATGTTAGTAAACGTGCCACAATTAACAATGCAGCTGACCTGCGGAACCTGGGAATATACCATTCTGTCAAGATGGGGAGAATACAAGTGTGGAGAATATAATTATAATACCTTGTTAACTGTTCTGCTGCTGTAGACGATCCTCACCGTCATTCAAATCGGTGACTACATGACGCCGTTGACAGCGCTCACCGTCAATCTTACTGTATTTACAGTAAATGTATTAATACTTACTTAATGTCGCTCCGGTCGCGGCCGCATCGGTAATGTCCGCGATTCGTTTAAAACGCACGTTGGGCGTGCACGCGAAGTGAAGCTCCTCCATGTTAAGTCAATGGAGAGGCCCATAAAGAAACTTCATTTAATCCAAAAGGGACATTTTGAGCCATTTTGAGCCAGATCTAATGTAAACAATACACAAAGCAGGGCGCAGCCATGATTCTCTTCTGGGCTCACACTGTCATGTGACTAGATGACGTAATCGTTGCCGTCAAGTGATAATCCAAAAAAACAAAAACAACCCCCTTCCAGCCCTTCAAAATAATAGCGGCGGCCGACGGAGGAAACGACGCGGCACCAAGGCAACAAGCAACCTTCAGATTAAGAGGCACTAGTTGTGTTAAAGTGACCATTATGTAAAATTTTGCCTTTGTAGTTATTTTACTGTAATTTAACAACATAATAACCAGCGGAGATAGACAAAGAGATATTCATGGATTTATATTTAAAATTAACTTTTATTTTCCCCCCTGGACCCAGGGTATGGCAGCTGCATACCCCTGCCATACCCAATTGACGCCCCTGAGCTCAGCTGCCAATGCCTCCCACATAACTCCAAACCTGGCTAAATGACTAAATTGTAAAACATTATCAACAATGATTGTAGAGGTGCATGCTGATTCAACAGATTTTTTTGTGACTATAAATCTGTTCCCGCCATGGTTTTGGCATGGTTATCTCAAATAATAAGTTACTGTATTGTATACTGTACGTATATCATTAGTGAATGTTTTTATTATGTTGTGAAACCTGTGACATATGATTTACAGCACTGTGAAGATTGTAAATATAGCACACTCTTGCTCACATTCGTGTTCACATATTGCAATAGAAGCAATCTTCTACCACTTTTTCGAGTCACGTGTTCAAATACTGGATTCTGATTGGCTAAATTCCGGAGGTTATGAGAGGACTACTGCCGCAAAGTTGTGTGTCCGAGATCAATGCGCCTCAGTGTACATCCGGGGACTTTCCCCCAACCAACAAATGAAGGTCGCAGCGGTCCTATGTTTACTAACGTGCGTACTATCGTCGCCGATTTATTTGGATCCAATGCAATCCGCCAACTTTAAAGCCCCTTTTCTCTGAACCTATGCCTTTCTGGAAGCGAACAGCCTCTATTTACGGCCGGAACGGTGCTTTTAACTGACGTTAGCTTAGCTGTAAGCTAGACGCATGGATTACTATGGAGTTGGCGCCATCTGTTGGTGAGTAGAAGATGTTGTTTGTGGAACTATCTGCTGTCTCGCGGAAGTTTTATAGGCAATAATGATTGTAACTTAAGATCCTTGCAAGTTACAACTATGTGTTTTCTTTCATGTATACGGGAAAAAGTGGTAGAAAAGCTATTTACCACTCGGGGTCGGACATTATGCTCTCATAATGTCCTGAGTGCGGGTGTTATCGGACTCGGCTGCGCCTCGTCCGATAACACCCGCACTGCGGACATTATGAGAGCATAATGTCCTCTCACTCGGGGTAAATTGCTTACCTCTCCTCCCCTCTTTAGTGGGGTAAAGACGGACCTCAGTGATTGAAGGTAAAACATGCAGAACATGCAATTCACTCTTCACACGAGAGAGAAGAGATTTCTCTTCTCTTCTCTTCTCTTCTCTTCTCTTCTCTTCTCTTCTCTTCTCTTCTTGTGAATTGCATGTTCTGCATGTCTTACCTTTAGGGATGGGACGATGCGCGATATTATCGTTTATTGTGATATTGTGGAGATTTAATTTATCATGATATTGTCCTCCGTCGTGCACTGGGATCAATTCACCTTTTATTTGCCGAGCTGCATATCCTGTACCACTTAAACCCCCTATAATTGATAAAAGGTACTTATAATAATATTATAAAAAAAAGACTGTATCAAGTATGTATATTATACATACTTGATACAGTCTTTTTTTTTCACTCTCTATCAAATGTCTTTGACAAAAAGATGTGGCAAATGTTCCGCCCCAGGATAATGGATTTTATTATCGTGATAATATCGCAAATCGCTTTTGTCACAATAATTGTGATATGAAATTCTCATATCGTCGCATCGATCCCTACTTACCTTCAATCACTGAGGTCCGTCGTTCCCCCACTCCTTCACATGGTGTACTGCAGGGTTCCACAATTATGGAATGCTTGTAGATCTGCTGTTTTCACTACTTTTGTGCGACGGCCTTGTATGATTTGCGAAAGAACGTACAAATTTGGAGATACGATGTTTCCACCCGACAACGACGATATACTAGTGTTGTTGCTGCTCTTATACCACCATTATTACTGGGGTTGGTGGGGGCCAGACGGTAGCCCCCCGCGGGCCGCAAATGGCCCGCGGGCCGCCTATTGGGGAACCCTGGTGAGCTCATCCATCCAACACAGGGTTCTTCAGAGGGAGAGAAGAACAATGAGGGCCCCTGCTGTCAGGAGGGATAGGCAGGTGTTTCAGTGAGCCCCTCCCTCCCCTTTCAGTCATCTGCGCTTCCAATTAGAGCCTCCTTCTGAAATCCAACCTGTCAGTCAGTCACACACACATGCACACATGCACACCACGCCGGCACGCACGCACACACACACATGTGCGCGCACGCACGCACGCACCCACGCACGCACGCACGCACGCACGCACGCACGCACGCACGCACGCACTACCCCCAGTCCACCTGCCATGGGTTATCAAACCTGCACACCTGTGGATCAATCACCCTCTACTAGCAGTGTATTACAGAATGAATAATTAAACCTACCACATACTGTGTGCGTGCGTGCGTGCGTGTGTGTGTGTGTGTGTGTGTGTAGGAGAGAGAAAGCGAGAGCGAGAGATGAAGGTCTTGGTTACTTCTGAGAGGGTCTTTCATAGATATGGGCAGTGAACCATACGGAGAGAGAGAGAGACAGAGACAGATGGAAAGAGTGAGAGAGAGAAACCATATTGCCTGATTGTGGATGCATCAGCAGGAGTGATGCTGAAGTGTATAATGTGTGAGTTTGCTGACCGTGTAAGTCAAAGTCGTTCATCCTTTGTGAATTGCTGCACCGCGTGTGTTCTCTCCCATCGTTAGACTTAATGGTTCAACAGCAAAGGGGACAAAGTTGATTCTCATCACATCTGCCCCCTTTGGCACCACAGACGGGGGTAATGACTACAGCAGTTCTCCAAGATAGTTATATTAGATAAGGTAACCCACAGCCTCCCACTGCAGCCTGTGTACAAAAAGATGTTAAGTAAATGGTAAATTCTTAACATTTACAAGAACTTTGCAGTGCAAGAACCATCTCATATTGCAAGCAAACTGTATGGGTATCTATCTACTGTGTATACAGTACCACATAAATGCACAGAGTGAAGATGTGAGTGAGAAAGAGCGTCACCAGCGTACCGGTATCTCGATCAGTGTTGATTTCGTCGACTAAAACTATGACGAAAAATGTTTGTCGACTGCGTTTTTTTCACTGACGAAAACAAAATAAAAACAAAATAAAAACTAAGCTGTGATGACTAAAACTAAGACTAAATATAATGACAATTTTGTCAACAAAATAAAAACTAGACTAAAACGTTAGGGAGCGACTAGTGGAGAAGAGAGTCATTTTATGTTTGGTTGCTCTCAGGTGTTGCATGCTGAAAATAGCAGATCTACAAGCTCACAAGATCGGCTATTTTCAGCATGCATCCAAGTGCCAAAATACAATTACAGTTGACTAAATCAACAGTGGATTTAGTCGACTAAAATCTCATGATATTTAGTCAACTAAAATTAGACTAAAACTAAAACTGTTCGGGTGACTAAATTATGACTAAAAACTAAAAGGCATTTTATTCAAAAGACTATGACTAAAACTAAATCAAAATTTGCTGTCAAAAACAACACTGATCTCGATCACTCCTTTGACTTCAGCGTATCGCTGAGGACCTAAGGGAGTGATGCGTCAAGTATCAGCATTGAAACACGCAATGTCTTCAATATAACATCGTAGTAGGCCTACTACTGATGTGACATCAGTATAGTAGGTACTGATGTCATACACTGGCTTGGGCTGGACTCCATATTTGGGCATGCCAGACATGGAACTCTGTATATGGTCATAAAAGCTTTTTATTCTTTTCTCTCTCCGTTTCTCTGTCTCTTTTCACATCATTGTATTTACGGTGCTGTATTAACGGTGCTGTTCGCTCTGTATGTAGGCTATGTGAGGTGCCAACTTGCGTCTTATCAGATCACACTTGTTGGTGGTGACGTCACCAAGAACACTGGTCCCTGCCTCTCTCACTGGCTAAAGGCCCTGCCTTTGTACTGTCAGCTGGATTACTTACGCGTTCTGCAGGCGCACAAGTAGGCCATATATGGCCATGAGTACACAAGACGCAAGTTGGCACAAGTTGGTTCAGTATGGTTCCCTCTGTAGTAAGATCTCTTCCTTTCTGCCTTTTGGGTAGATCAAAAATGTCTCAAAAGTTATCCTCACATGACCCTCACACTGAGTTTGACGGAAACGCACCCTATTTAATTATAATAAGGATTAATTTTTCTAGAGCCAAAGGTTTCTGAAGACTTTTTGAACTTCCTTGCTGAAACTCTTCCCCATATTATTTAAATCACATTCTTGCATAAGACCTCGCAATTAAAGTATACTGCAGAGCTGTGGTGTAACGAGGGGGCAACTTTGTTTACTAGCCTTATCTTCTGAAGCAGAAGAGGGGGCATGTGTGCATATGCGCGTGTATACGTCTGCACGCAAGCTCGCACGTCCGCATGCCTCTCTGTGTGTGTGTGTGTGTATGTGTGTGCGACGCGCGTGTGTGAGTATGTGCGTGCGTGTGCGCATAGGGGGCGTGTAGAGAGAGAGAGAACCAGAGGAGTGAGAAAGTGAGAGTTGCACCCTTCTAGCTCGCGACCGCGGTTTTCCCGGTGAACCTAAGCGCAGCGGTGGGGGCGTGGGAGTGTGGGGAACGTAAATTCCAAGCTGGCGTGGGGAACACACCACTGATTATTGCCGATGATGGAGAGGTTATATAGCTTTATGTATTGAGAGGCACTCTTGCCGATTTCGTAAGAGACTTGTCGCCAATTGCAAGATATTTAAAAGTTATTTGGGGCCATGATGATGATAACCCCTTCTTCCCACTACTAGACTAATAAGGATTTATTGTCGGTGTTATTGTTTACAACCACAATTATTCATGTGTGGCAAGATCGCGGTTACACTAGTTTTACTAGTAGGTTAGTGTAGGCTTTGTAGCCTTTTCAGAAGTTAATTTCATGTTTTCCATGAATGATTTCCTTTAACCTCATCTACTTGCGCTAATGCACACAACTGTTTTTGCCAGGTTTTAAAGCCTTGTAGGCTTTTCAGAAGTTAATTGAATGTTTCCATTTAATGATTTCCTTTATCGTCATCTTGCGCTAATGCACATAACTGTTTTTGCCAGGTTTTTAAGGTCTTATTTTAGTTGTTTCTCATAAGCTCGCGACCCTCCTTGCCCATCGGCCCCCACCGTTGCGCTCAGGTTCACCGGGAAAACCGCGGTCGCTTCTACCTCTGCGTGTCCGTCCACTTCCTGTTGCCACAGCCTGTGGGGGCCTTTCCTGGTGCCAGCCACTTCCTGTCATCCTTCAGCCTGGGTCCAGTGACAGCTGTTCAAACACGGGACAGCCACTGAATCTCCTCTTTATCATCTCACCCACTTAGCCCCCACCCAGCACCCCACCCACACACCCAGGGCCGTCACACCAAATTCTGGGCCCTGGGTACAAGGATTCACTGCGGGCCCCCCAAGAATGTTAACTATTGAAAAATAGCAGATATACAAGCTCACAGCGCGGCACCGAGTGCCGCGCTGCAAGCTTGTATATCTGCTATTTTTGAAACATCGTGAAAATGCGTGCAAGAAACCTATGCCAAGGACCCCCAAGATGATATGTATTTGGCCACGGACCCCGATCTCAAAATATTTAGTTCCAGGGACCCCTAGAAGCAGAATTTGAGTTAGAAATGTTCGCTTAAAAACTACATATATTCAAAGATTTTCACACATTTTCACAACTTTTCAAAAATAGCAGATATACAAGCTCGCAGCGCGGCACTCGGTGCCGCGCTGTGAGCTTGTATATCTGCTATTTTTCAATAGATAAAGTTATTAGGGCCCCTCCACCTTGGGCCCCAGTAACTCAGTCCCACTTTCCTACCCCTTGTGACGCCCCTGCACACACCCCACCCACCCTGCCTCCCACATGGGTCCCAGAGCAGCACCCTTCCCTTCCTCTCTGTCCCCGAGCACACAAACAACAGCCGGAAGAAATCATGAAGGCTTTTCCTTTCAGCCTCCTCTTGGCAACATTGTCGCTAATGCCAGTGGCTATGAGCTATCGCTCTCTCCCCAGGAATGCAGTCACAGATCGCCATTGTGTGTGTACATATAAGACCATGGAGCTGAGAATGGCCCGGGAAAGGGCAGTCACAGTCTGCAGGGGAGAGTGAGGGAGGGAGAGAGAGAGACTAGGGGTGGGCGATATGGAAGAATACAATATCACGATATTTTCTATTATGTTTCTTTTTCACGTTGGTTTTTATGGTTAATTTTCAAGTTACTTGACGAAAACGAGACTCTCTGGGTTCCTTTTGGGGGGTCTAAATTGAACTTTACAAGTATGTAACTCTGACAGTATACAAATGAAACCAAATGGACCCTTACGGGTCCATTTGGTTTCATTTGTATACTGTCAGAGTTAAGTGGAGACCTTGACATTTTAAAGTTTGAGAACTACTGATTTAGACCAAAATGCAGGTTTAAATTGAATTCGGAAACAATTAAACAGGATTTTTTACAAGGCTCCCTCAATTGTATCACGATAGATACGATATCTCTGAAAAGGCATATCGTGGAGACATTGTATCGTCTCAACGATAATTATCACCATATACCACAAGAGAGACTAGAGAGAGAGAGAGAGAGAGAGAGAGAGAGAGAGAGAGAGAGAGAGACACAGACAGACACACACAGTGTGACGGAGGGAGGGAGGGAGAGATTATATTGGGGAAAAAGCAATCTTCTCGGTTGGGTGGTACAGTTTGAGCTAAATCTGATTAATTGATGTAAAATGGACTTTACAATCGTCAAATGTAATGGAAAGTCCCAACACGATAAGGCTCAAAACTGTTTCCTTGCCCTTTATAACAGATCAGATTTGATGTTGCTGTTAAAACAAGGTTGAGAATCCAGTTAGTAAAAACTGCACATTACTGTGAGGATGGAATCGATTACAGACAATGTTTTAGTGTAGATCGCCGTGTCATTGAAACGTAATGTTACGTTTTCCATGTACTGTGTATTATTCCAGTCTGAGTTTCATGCTGCACGAATTAGTGCAAATAGCCTCAGGCGTCAGAGACACAGGTAGGAAGAAGGTGTCGATTAGATATTGTGAAAATAAGTTCTTTTCAAGGTACTACTAGCACACAACTCCACCGTAAGGCATTCACCAAATACGGTATCCAAATATTCAAGTATTCGAATATCAAAGTCACTATTCAACGTTGTTCACAGAAGTCGAATATTCGCTTATTTTTTTGTTGTTGTATTGTTTTCTCTTTAAAAAATATATATTTTATAAAGCTTGGCTAGATAGGAAGTCATAAGAATGAGTTGTCAATGCCCCTGGTGGATGAATTTGTTAAAGCTCTATACCAGGGTTTCTCAAACCTTTTTAGGCCGTGACCCCCAAAATAAACATATTTGAACTGGGGACCCCCACCCTGACAAGCACTTGGAATTGTAAGTATTACATTTAATGTGACTCGGTTCCACAGATAAATATTGTGAAAATAGCAGATCTACATGCTCACAACGCCTCGCAACGCGCGGCGTTGTGAGCATGTAGATCTGCTATTTTCACAATGTTCGCCTCTTGCTTACTTAATATTTGACAGTTTGGCCAGTCCTGTCGAATATTCGACTATTCGAATACTTTGAGGTCGAATAATTCGAATACTAAAAATCCCTATTCGTGAATGCCCTACCCCACCGTGGTTAGCAGATCTTAATGCATAGTGAAACAGTATTTAATGAGCTGCGTGAGAAATACAACTTTGTTGAGGTGGTCCTTATCTACACTTTGACAGAATCAACTTTTTTTTGTAGCCTCGGATCCAGCATTTCAAAGAGAAAAGCCTGGGCTATAGCGCCCCTGTAACTGTGGCTCACGACATTTTAGTTGTATATAAAATATATGTAGCCGTTCAGATATCATATCGTCGTTGTCGGGTGAAAACCTTGTATGTCCAAAACCGTTCGTTTTGCATTTATCATCTTGAAAATGATTTAAACTAGTGAAAACAGCCGATCTACAAGCACACAACGCCTCGCAGTGCGAGGCGTTGTGTGCTTGTAGATCTGCTGTTTTCACTACTTTTGTGCGACGGCCTTGTATGATGAAGCAGGGCTTTACTTTGCGAATGAACATACAAATTTGAAACTTGGAGATACAAGGTTTCCACCTGACAACGACGATATTTTACATCAGTATTGTTCATGTGAACCGGTTTGTTTAGGCTTATCCAATTATAACATCGCTATGATTCATCGCTCGTTTTCTCATTTCCTCAAAGCGGACAGCAGCAGGAGTCATGTCCCCCTCCGCGTCATTTCGAGACGCCGGAGGAGCTGGTGAGATCTGCCGGGGGCATAGAATGTCCACGTTAGGTTAGACTATCTTTTTTGTAACTTACAGGCAGGGACGTGCAGAGAATGTTAGAGGGGCAGGGGCTGACATTTCTAAAAGGGTGCTTTTGGTGAAAATAGACGATCTCCAAGCTCACAACGCGTTGTGCTGCCATGCGTTGTGAGATTGGAGGTCAGCTATTTTCGATGCTTGATTTCTACACAGAGGGCAATTCTTTCAACGTGAGATGTTGCATTCAAGTTCAGGAGAGCTTGGACAAGGCAATTCTCTTGAATGCTGCCTTCAGGTATGGCATGGAAAGGGTGAGCCAGCGAAACCTGCTGGGGAAAGGGCGCATTTGCATTTCTTAACTGCATTCATGGTCTGGAGAGGGCTGTTTTACAGACAGATAAAAGGGCAGGGGCTCAAGCCCCCTATGATGTCTATGTGTGCATGTGCCTGCATACAGGTGTAAAACAGTGTCTGAAATTAGTTTTATGTGCAAGCAATACATTGTTTTGTTATTTGGGGAAAGGGAAGAAGAAGAAGAGGGAGGGGGGAATTATTGACAATAATCTACATAATTTACATATTTACACGTAGTACCGCATATCTATCCTGTGCAGTAAATACCAAGTAAATATGTGAGATAAGACCTAAAGGTGCGTGAGCATAGCAGCAGATACATACTGTAGTGAACATAATATGCTATGGACATTAGTTAAGGTGCAACGAAAAAAACACACTCACAAATTAAGGTGCAGATTAAGGTGCAAAAAATATAGAATATATAGTGTTGCCTGGCTCCAGCCCATAGACCCGTCCACTCTCTGAGCGGACTGGTTCTCTTGGTCTAGTGTTGTCATATGACACTAAAGTTTCTCTGGTTTGGGCAGAACCAAGCCAATGAGAGTCGGAGCCTCGGAGGAGGGGGTGGGTCTAACTTTTGAAAATCAACAGAAACAGCTCCCTTTGAACTTCAGAGGGGGTTGTGCACACCTCGTTAGCATCAAAGACAACGACCTGTTTGATGCCTGTCATAGAGGGGAGGGGGAGGGGGGAATGTTTTTGTGTACACACACGTCAAACACAACCCCTCCCACCAGATCTCTTGTCATTGGGAATTTCAAATTTCAAATCCCCTCCCCTTTGAAATCTCTTGTCAATGGGACAATGTCAGACTCAAGCTCAAAGCAGAGTCTGAAATCAGGCTATATATTAGTGTATAGAAGTTATAGCTGGGCTTCACAGCACACTGCACTGCTGGGGCAGAACTAGCTCTGGTCCATAGCGTTAGTGGAGTTCTCCCTAACGCTATGTTCCTCTACCTCCGTATTCCTTGGCAAAACCGGAACACCCCGCCGTCTGGTCCAAAAATAACAAAAACTGTTTCGCCCCTCATCAAACCAAAGGTATCAGTGGACAGTTGAAAGCTTACTCTACTTAGTGGACGAGGTCTGAGCTAGGCCTGGGGCGGTATGGACATTTTGTTACCGCGATTACCGTCTTCCCATTTACCGCCGGTACTGCGGTAATTACCGCACCCCCGTATCTATTAATTAAGGTTCGGCGATAAGCCAAAATATTGCAATCATCTTCCCAAAAGTCGCCTCTCCACAGTGGAGAGGCGACACAGCCTGACTGCCCGAGATATACTTCTCCGTACAGCACAGCGGGTCTGGCTTTCAAAGGAGCAGATCTACAAGCTCACACCACATCGCATCCGCGATGCGTTCTGAGCTTTTAGATCTGCACTGTCGGGTTACCATAGTAACGTAGGCTAGCTACTTGGGCTTTTCAGACACAAACAGCTATGTGAACAAACCAGAAGAGGAAGGGTAGTCAGATCGTGTACAGTGATTCTGTAAACTCACGTCACGTCTCAACTCTCAAATCACAGTGATTGAGTGCTGCTATATACAGGTTTTAGTTACAAGACTTGACAGAAAAGGTTATAAAATCGCCGACGCGCCGCTGGACGGAGCACAACGTGCGACGCGGTGGAGTCCGTGGAGAAAGTAAAATAGTTTCATTTTCGGTTTTGTCCACGCGGCCCGCGCTCCGCCAGTAATCCGTATGAATAAAAAAAGATATGCCACAACACAAGGTATGTATTAACATCCTTGTGTCGAGTGGATTACAGAGAAAGTATTTGCTGCATTGCTGCTCCGTCATAGAGTTGTGCTCCGTACTCTACTGCCCTGCGTGCACTGTGTGTGTGTGTGAGTGACGTATGTGGGCGGCTTCCAACGTGTGGTACACGGCCCAGAGCAGAGCGGCATGGAGCGCATGCGGTCCTCGCTTCTCCCCCGTTTTAAAACTCGCTCGTTCTCAATAAAAATAGCCTATTTTTTGTCTTTTTTGACCGCGGTAAGGACCCTGACACCGCGGTAGGCCGCGGTATACCGCGATACGGCGGTACGGCGGTTACCGAACCCAGCCCTAGTCTGAGCCCCCCACCACACGATTAAAATACATTTCTAGGGCAAAATGAAAAATATTCCACCGGATGGAGACGCTCTTCCAGGTTTTTACGAAACAGCGCTTCCAACGTCGCAGAGTTGAATAACACCCAGTGAGACTAATGCTCAGTGTAATTCGGTCCTCTGACCTGCGCGGCAGTAGTGAGTTGGCACCTTGATGGCGACGACAAATAGTGAAAAACAAGAAGAAATGGAGTCTCCATCCGGTAGAATATTTTTCATTTTGCCCTAGAAATGTATTTTAATCGTGTGGTGGGGGGCTCAGCCCGCGTCCACTAAGTAGAGTAAGCTTTCAACTGTCCACTGATACCTTTGGTTTGATGAGGGGCGAAACAGTTTTTGTTATTTTCGGACCAGACGGCGGGGTTTTCCGGTTTTGCCAAGGAATACGGAGGTAGAGGAACATAGCGTTAGGGAGAACTCCACTAACGCTATGGACCAGAGCTAGGGCAGAACATCATGTCGGTCTGAAACATTTCCTTCTGCCTGGTCACAGTGACGTCGTTGTTGTTGTTCTTGTGGACCATTGGTTTCCCCAAAACAAACTGCCAGCCGCTGGCGCCTGTGCCCAGGAGATGAGAGTTGATTTTCAGTGAGATTATTCAGTGAACTTTTGGCTAATTGGAGTCCATTAGATCCTGGCAGGCGATAGGGACACAGCCATGGCAGGGCTCTCTGCGTCAATCACTCGGCCCCTCGCCCCCCCCGCGCTCCCACAGGCCGCCCCGTTCAAAGGAAACCCAAACCCGGGCTATAGGAGGACCGATTAACCCATTTAGGCCTAACCAGTGGAAAAATAGCAGATATACAAGCTCACAGCGCGGCACCGAGTGCCGCGCTGCGAGCTTGTAGATCAGCTATTTTTGAAAAAAGTCGTGAAAATGTGTGCAGATCTTTGAATATATGTATTTTTCAAAGCGAACGTTTGTAACTCAAATTTTGCTTCATGGGTGGTCCCTGGAACTAGATACTTTGAGATGGGGGTCCGTGGCCAAATAAATATCATTTTGGTGGTCCTTCACATGAAAAGGTTTGAGAACCACTGACTGAGTAGTCTCTCAAGAACAGACTAACTGAGCTCCAGTTAAGTGAAAAGGACCTTTTCTTTGACGATGGCTGGCCAGATTGCTGACATAGAAACATGGGTTTTTAAAAAAAAAACCTTAGAAGGATTCAAAAGACACTTATAGAATCGGGTCAAAATTCAAATTTTCACGATTTTTTCAAAAATAGCAGATCTACAAGCTTGCAGCGCGGCACTCGGTGCCGCGCTGCGAGCTTGTATATCTGCTATTTTTCAATAGTTAAAGCATAAAATAATGATACACAATAATGTGTACCCGTTCTAAATGGGTTTAAGATACCCATCTGGAATAATGTAATTTTGACCATGTGGCCGACGGGCAAGAGTCAGGGCCATAGCCTCGCATGTTATCAGCATTGGTCATTATTTATTCACAGTTCACATGTTCCCAGTGTTTATTATTCGGTAGTGGATTCATTACAGCTGGTATGCGGGTTATCTTCTTCACGTCTTTCTGCTGGATTGGGGTTTGCAGGGGTTTATTATTATTCAGCTGATGTGCCCCTCTCTCTCTCTCTCCACCTCGCTCCTCTTCTTCTCCTTCGGGGAGGGCGAGCGAGAGCTGTTTCCAAATTTGGTTTCTTTACTTTTGCCATTAAGTTGTTAACCTAAAACATCTCCTCTTTTAGGATTTATACCTCCTCGAGGAGCGACTAGAAGGCAGCTGCTCATAATTGTAATGTTACGGATGACGGCGTAAATCAGTGGGACACGTGGATGTGTTAAACCCATTTAGAACGGGTACACTGTATTGTGTATCATTATTTTATGTTTTAACTATTGAAAAATAGCAGATATACAAGCTTGTAGATCTGCTATTTTTTGAAAAATCGTGAAAATTTTAATTTGGACCCGATTCTATAAGTGTCTTTTGAATCCTTCTACGATTAAAAAAAAAAACTATGTTTCTTGTGTCAGCAATCTGGCCAGCCATCGTCAAAGAAAAGGTCCTTTTCACTTAGCTGGAGCTCAGTTAGTCTGTTCTTGAGAGACTACTATGTCAGTGGTTCTCAAACCTTTTCATGTGAAGGACCCCCAAAATGATATTTATTTGGCTACGGACCCCTATCTCAAAATATTTAGTTCCAGGGACCTTCCCAGAAGCAAAATTTGAGTTACAAACGTTCGCTTTGAAAATACATATATTCAAAGATTTGCACACATTTTCACGACTTTTTTCAAAAATAGCAGATCTACAAGCTCGCAGCGCGGCACTCGGTGCCGCGCTGTGAGCTTGTAGATCTGCTATTTTTCAATAGTTAAAGCATTCAATAATCCTAGGCCTAAATGTGTTTAAGTTAAGAAAAGGGAGACTCCAGGGAACGGCGAACTAATGTTACAATAATGTTTAATAGAGTACATGTGGCACAGCGATAGAATGGGAAGCATGTACAGTAACAGATGGATAGTATTGAAACTGATTTATGTCAGAGGCTCCCAAACGGTGCACACTGTCCAGGTGTACCTAGGGATTTTGTGACAACACACATTATAAGGCTATTATTATTTTTGTATTATATATAACTACATTATATACAAATATTAATTATATTGTATCACTACTTGTGTGCACTCATTTCCCAATAGTGGCTAGTCATACCCTAACCCAGTGGTTCTCAAACTGTGGTGCCCATGTACCACTGGTGGTACATGGGCACCCTTCTCAGAGGAGTTTCCCAAAAATAAGAAAAAATATATAAGTGGAGTGAAATATTTATATTATACTACAGGTAGTACTTCTGAGAAAAGAAATTGATTGAAATAGGCTCTCCAGCTGTGCTGAAATGAGCATGATATCACACCTAGCCGTTAATAGAGGATTTGAGAACGGATTAATCACATTAGAAATATCATCAGTTTGCATGGGAAGTTCACAGATAGATAAATCTGTTTGATGACCCGGTCATCAAATTATTGGCTTAGAAATGCAACAAAAACTAAAAAAATCTTCATGAATTCAAGGAATAAATTGTCCACCTGTGCTAACTGTGCATATATGGGGTGGGTCTACGCACCTGTATTTTAACATACCGGTATATGGTGGTACATGGAGAGACATATTTTCTGAGATGGTACTTGGCGTAAAAAGTTTGAGAACCACTGCCCTAACCCATACATGGGCAACTCCACCTTCACTTAGTGCGGCCCACAGGTTAATACCGGAATACTGATATATTATTGATTTCAGCTGTTACAATTACAAACATGACCTGCTTTAATTCCTTCAGTCTATAATAGTAGCTTAATGACTAGTATGTCTTCTTTTATGTCCAACATATTTGTATTTAGGTTCATAAAGTTAACATGGGTATATAACTAAATGTGTTTGAAATTAAATAAAAATGTTACATTCCAGGATTCCAATTCAAAAGAAGCAAAACTGTGATGCGTTTTGAGCTTGTAGATCGGCTATTTTTGCTTCTTTTGTATGAGATACTAGAATGACAAAGTAGGACGTAGCAATATGCATTGTGGCCCTCTGGAGTGAAGGTGGAAATATAGTGGCCCTCGCCATCATCAAAGTTG
This sequence comes from Nannobrachium achirus, assembly GCF_963921795.1. NCBI lineage: Eukaryota > Metazoa > Chordata > Actinopteri > Myctophiformes > Myctophidae > Nannobrachium > Nannobrachium achirus. The sequence continues at coordinate 6,986,502 of NC_137816.1, read as the reverse complement.
CCCACCCCTGCCCTAAACAATTAAATCACATCCAGTGTGAAGTAAGCGAGTGTTATAGTGTTATATGCAGGTTATATGCATACGTTTGTTTATAACACATTATAGGCATGGGATACATAGCAAGTGTTATCGCTGTCTTATTACTGACTCCCTGCTCTCTTATTACTGACTCCCTACTGCCTAAGGCGCTCTACAGACGGACAGCGGTTACCGCCGGGGCTCCCGCTTGGATCTGCGGGGACAGCACCGCGGTGATACACAAACACACTCGCTCTTTGAGTAAACGCTGCGCGGTATTTCACAAAGATGAACACAATCCATCTCTCACCGCCCGCGTACGCATGCACAAACGAGCACGCTCGCGGGGATTTTCACGGGACTGCGCCCGCTCGCCTCGCCGCCTCTAAACTTCGCTGCGCGGACAAAATAGCCGCCCGCCTCTCATTGAAAATGAATTACTAGCAGGCGGTGACCGCGTACCGTCTGGAATCCCCTTTATGCAGCTTTATTACTGACTCCCTACTGCCTTAAGCAGTCTTGTTACTGTCTCCCTGCTAGCTAGGGCTGGGTGTTGTCTACAACCTTGTGATTCAATATGTATCTTGCAAGAAATGTGCTAAAATCTTGATGACTTGAGCTTCTGACTTGCCCTTTGGTGTGCCTGCTTTGGGCACAAAGGGTTTGAAAACCACTGGCCTTATGTTAGGGAGGGAAGGCGAGAAGACTACGCCTACAAACCCTGAGAGTTGGTTTACCTCTAAAAGCGTTATATTGGACACTTGAGTCAGTGTTAATGTTGACAGCAAATTTAGATTGATATTAGTTTAGTCAGTCTTTTGAATAAAATGTAATTTTGTTTTAGTCATATACACATTTAGTCATCTGAAACGTTTTAGTTTTAGTCTAGTTTTACTCAACTAAATATCTCTGGATTTTAGTTGAGCTTGTAGATCTGCTATTTTCAGAGCGCAACACACGAGCACAACCAAACATGAAATGACTTGTCTTATCTTTCAGTGCTACTGGATCTCCTCTCCACTAGTCCCTCCCTAACATTTTAGCGTAGTTTTCATTTATTGATGAAATGTTCAATATCTAGTCTCAGTTTTAGTCATCATAGCCACGTTTTTATTTTGTTTTCGTCAGTGAAAAAAGGCAGAATAATATCGCCCTTGCTATTGTGGTGAGAACCCCTTAGACATTGTGAAAACTGTCTGGCCTCATATTTCTGATCATTCATCATCATCACTTCATCTTAACCACTTCAACCCTATTGACCGGAGTCCCCCAGGGGTCTGTTCTAGGCCTCCTCCTTGTTGTGACCTTGTGCAGGGACATGCTGGCCATTGGAAAAAGCGGGACAACTCCCGAACGACCGGTTCATTCCCGGCCGGTCCAGGCCGGCCATTAGGAAAAAATAAAAAATGAAATGTCTGCCTTTGTTCCATTTTGGGGGCTGGGCGGCCAACAAAGTAAATCGTCACTGTCGGGCAGAAACCTTGTATCTCCAAGTTTCAAATTTATAATTTTTTTTCGCAAAGCAAAGCCCTGCTTCATCATACAAGGCCATTGCACAAAAGTAGTGAAAACAGCAGATCTACAAGCACACAACGCCTCGCACCGCGAGGCGTTGTGTGCTTGTAGATCGGCTGTTTTCACTAGTTTAAATCATTTTTAAAATGATAAATACAAAACAAACGGTTTTGGACATACAAGGTTTCCACCCGACAACGACGAAATATAACTCATGTAATTGGCCCACTGGCTTGTCACTTTGTCAGAAATCTTTGAGTAGCAGCAGCAGTGCTATAGAGAGAGATCTCTCTCTATAGCGCCTAGAGGGCCTCTCCAACTCTTTTTCCTGGGCTGAATCAGGGGCCCAGCACGTACCTTGTGGATTGGCTATTTATTTGCAGAATGTTTGCCCCACAATAGGGATAGGCTTCATGTGGTTAAATTCAGTAGGTCCTCTGCCACATTTAAGATTTTCCTGAATGTCGCATGTATAATATCAAGTTTAGGGATTAGCTCTGAAGGATCTCTGAAGGTTCTCCCCTCCCACCACCACACACGCACACGCGCACACACACACACACACACACACACACACACACACACACACACACACACACACACACACACACACACACACACACACACACACACACACAACCTTCAGTTCAGGTTCAGTGTTAGTTCTGTTATTTCAGCCAAAGGTGAAAAGTGAAAAGAGCACTTCATGTCCACATGCACGCGCACACACACACACACACACACAGACACACACACACACACACACACACACACACACACACACACACACACACACACACACACACACACACACACACACACACACACACACACACACACATGCCACACAACGCACACCTCAGCCACCAGGCAGTCACCTCTTCAAACCCACCCGTAATGTGTATGTGTGTATGGATGTGCGCACTGTGGCTGAGAGAGCGAGAGACAGAACGATGGGGAAAGAGGCAGTGAGTGTGTGTGTGTGTGTGTGTGTGTGTGTGTGTGTGTGTGTGTGTGTGTGTGTGTGTGTGTGTGTGTGTGTGTGTGTGTGTGAAAAGCTCTTTCATACACATGGACAGTGTGTCCATTCACGGGCTGCACTCCAGCTCCGTTTCTGTCCCACTCTGGGGCTCTGCCAATCAGCTGGCTGGAATCTGTGGCTCTCCGCTAACATCCCTCTGCTCTCTCTCCTTCTCCTCTCTCTCCGTTTATTTTTATGCACCCTCTCTTTGCCCCGTCTCTCTCTCTCTCTCTCTCTCTCTCTCTCTCTCTCTCTCTCTCTCTCTCTCTCTCTCTCTCTCTCTCTCTGTCTCTCTATCTCTCTCTCTCTCTCTCTCTCTCTGTCTCTCTGTCTCTCTCTCTCTGTCTCTCTATCTCTCTCCCCTGCCATATCCCCCCCTTCTCAGTGTCCTCCTCACTATGTTCATCCTGCCTTTCGTCACTTTTCTTTCTCTGTCTGTCTTTATCAGAAACCTCGTATGTGTACGTTTTTTTTTTTTTTGCCAAGTAAATCCCTGTTTCATCGTACAAGGTCGTCGGACGAAAGTAGTGAACCGCGAGGCGTTGTGTGCTTGTAGATCGGCTGTTTTTTTTTAATCATTTTTAAAATGATAAATATGAAACAAACAGTTTTGGACATATAAGGTTTCTACCCGACGACAACATTATGTTTGTCTCTTGGTCTCTTTCTCCCCTCGCCTCAGACCTCTCTCTCTCTCCCTCTCCATATCCCCCCTTTCTCAGTGTCCCCCTCACTATGTTCATCCTGCCTTTCGTCACTTCTCTCTATCTTTCTGTCTTTATCAGAAACCTCGTATCTCCAAGTTTCAGATGTGTTCTTTTTTTCGCGAAGTAAATCCCTGTTTCCTCATACAAGGCCGTCGCGCAGAAGTAGTGAAAACAGTCGATCTACAAGCACACAACGCCTCGCGGCGCGAGGCGTTGCGAGGCGTTGTGTGCTTGTAGATCGGCTGTTTTCACTAGTTTAAATCATTTTCTAAATGATAAATACAAGGTTCCCACCCGATGACAACATTATGTTTGTCTCTTGGTCTCTTTCTCCCCTCGCCTCGGACCTCTTACTCTCTCTCTCTCTCTCTCTCTCTCTCTCTCTCTCTCTCTCTCTCTCTCTCTCCACTAACCTCTCTCTGTGTGTTTACACTGAGCCGTGGTGTTTGTTGTCCGTGCTGAGCAGTAAAAGGTTCCTAAGCTCTGCCTCATAAAAAGCCTGACCTCTCAGACCTCCTCTATTACCTGCGACGGGCTGCGGGCGTCGCACGCCATTAAAACCTCCCCCTCATTGGGGGGGGGGGGGGGGGGGGGGGGCAGCTCGGCCCATTAAAGCCCGCCGCCGCCGTGGGATGGCCTCTGCGCCTCTCGTAACAAACCGTCCATCCCCTCGGAAGAAGGGGAGAGAGGTGAGCGGCAGGGAAAGGCGTGAGGAAAGTGTCTCCCCTTTTGCCGCAGCGAGAGAAGGAAGGTGTTCCTGTTGGACTGTGTTTTGTGTAGCAGTCCAACGTAGTGATGTTTCGATGTGCCGTTATTTCGAGCGGCCAGTTGTCCGAATCGCGGGTGAACGCTAACGGACGTGCTGGGCCACTGATTCAGCCCATGGGAAAAAGAGTTGGAGAGGCCCTCATTGCATGCTATAGAGAGAGATCTCTCTCTATAGCGCTGCTGCTGCTACTCAAAGATTTGCCATTTCAGATCATGACAAGTGGCAAGCCAGCGGGCCAATTACATGAGTTATATTTCGTCGTTGTCGGGTGGAAACCTTGTATGTCCAAAACCGTTTGTTTTGTATTTATCATTTTAAAAATGATTTAACCTAGTGAAAACAGCCGATCTACAAGCACACAACGCCCCGCGGTGCGAGGCGTTGTTTGCTTGTAGATCTGCTGTTTTCACTACTTTTGTGCGACGGCCTTGTATGATGAAGCAGGGCTTTGCTTTGCAAAAAAATGTACAAATTTGAAACTTGGAGATACGAGGTTTCTGCCCGACAGTGACGATTTACTTTGTTGGCCGCCCAGCCCCCCAAATGGAACGAAGGCCGACATTTTATTTTAAATGATTTCCTAATGGCCGGCCTGGACCGGCCGGGAATGAACCGGCCGTTCGGGAGTTGTCCCGCTTTTCCCAATGGCCAGCACGTCTCTGAACGCTAACCTGCCGTTGCGGGTGAACGCTATCCTACCGACGCTGGTGAACGCTAACCTGCCGACGCAGGTGAATGCTAACCTGGTGAATAAACCTTAACCCTAAGCCTAAACGTAACCCTTACCCTAACACTACCCGGAGTCCTGGGGATTCGAAACAGCGGGACATCGAAATATCCAGATTTTGCCAGCAGTCTTACTGGAATGACTCAACGTTCGAAAACAACTCGAGGACAAGGGACCAGTCACTGCTGCCCCGAAAATGACTTTCTGACTCGCACCTACCTAGACACCCACACAGTCAACACAGTTAACAACGTGTAAGAAAACAATAAAAGTCGAACCAAAGTGGAAGTACTTCCCTCTGTTAGCACGGGGTATAGTGCATGTAATTTAACTGTAAGTTTGATTATTATTATTTGAAATAATAGGCTAATAACTAGTAAGACGCCTCAGGGCGACAGGCGAGGTTGCGCCATGTCTTGGCCGTCTGTCCAGTGATGTATATCGGACCAGTTACCCATATATGGAGATCCATATGGAGATATGCTGTGAGACCTCAAACATGCTTACTCAGTTATTCGTTATGTGAAAATCCTATGACGTCTATCACATCTGACATCATACATACAATCCATTTTATGCCCAAAAATTGCCCATACATGGAGATCCCTGTCTGAACCAGCCACACAGATATGGGCTGTCATCCTCCATATATGGGCATTCCCATATGAAGTCCTGTTAGATATGGGCTTAATATTGATAACACCAGGGATATCCATATATGGGCATAGAGTGGTTGACATCACAACATGCAATCCCTTTTATGCCCATACATGGAGATCCCTGTCTGAACCAGCCACACCACTGTGATGTCACCTGTTCATGCCCATATATGGAGATCCCTGCTCAAGAGTGTCCCAGTGATGTGTCAGGGGAACCACAGTGTCAGGCGTTATCCCTGCTCTGCGTATCTGACATCACTGTGATGTCACCTCTCACCTGTGATGTCACATTGATCTGTCAGGGGAACCAATGTCAGCCGTTACCCGTATACGGACAAGCTGTGCCGGTTCTGACAGGAAACGGCGACTTGAGGTCGCAATCAAAATATAAATGTAGGAAACTAAAAATTAAGGGACCCACAAAAATGGCTTCCTGACCCACAAATGGGTGCCGAACGACCCAGTGTTTGGGAAACAGTGGTCTGTAGCAGTGTTTCTCAAATGGGGGTACGTGTACCCCTAGGGGTACGCGGAGGTACAGCAGGGGGTACTCAAGATAATGCCCCTCAAAAAGAAAATAGAAGTATAAATCTTGATACTATTATTCATAGTTAAATAATTAACTACTATTTATGTAGAAGGAGAAACAACATTTACTGTTATGTTTAATGATAGACACTTGGAGAAACTTGTTGTGAGCCTGATAGTTGCCAAAACAAATTACATGGTACCAGGCAACTGGGATGTGTTTGAATGATGTTTGAATGTAAGTTATTGACATGAAAACTGGACTGAAATGTTATGGCCACAGTGCTGAAACTATAACTCCCTTTTTTATTTTTTTGTGATGTTATATTCTTGAAAAGGGTCATCATATACCGAAAGTTATGGTTTTAATTGCAGTTGGGAAGATGTTGTTGTCGGGTAAAGGGGGTACTCAAGCCTAAAAAGATTGTCTAGAGGACACGGTCCTGTACATGTAAGGGCATACAGTGACTGGGCAGGTGTTCAAGTGCTCGCCGGTGCCCATCTCACATGTGTTATTATGAGGGTGCACTGTACAGTATGTGCCCAAGGGTGGTTCATATAGTATCACTGCTGTGGCATTGTGGTGGATGCTTTACAGCTGTGCTGAAATAGTGCATTAAAACAGTGTTTCTCAAACAATTACATTTGATTTAGGCCTGAACACATTATTACGCAATATTTTATGCTTTAGATATTAAAAAAATAGCAGATATACAAGCTCACAGCGCGGCACCGAGTGCCGCGCTGCGAGCTTGTAGATCTGCTATTTTTGAAAAATCTTGAAAATTCTTGAAAATCTTTGAATATTTTGACCCGATTCTATAAGTGTCTTCTAAATCCTTCTAAGGTTTTTTTTTTTTCTTTCTTTTTTTAACTATGTTTCTGTCAGTGGTTCTCAAAATGTTTCATGCCAAGGACCCCCAAAACTACATGTATTTGGCCACAGACCCCCATCTCAAAATATGTTGTTCCAGGGACCCCCCCCCCATCTCAAAATATTGTATCAGGGACCCCCCAGAAGCAAATATTTGAGTTACAAATGTTCACTTTCAAAAAGATATATTCAAAGACTTGCCAAAAAAAAAATATATACGTATATATATATTGCGGTTTTTCAAAAATAGCAGATCTACAAGCTCGCAGCGCGGCACTCGGTGCCACGCTGTGAGCTTGTATATCTGCTATTTTTCAATAGCTAAAGCATTCAATAATTCTAGGCCTAAACGGGTGTTCAAAGGTCTCCCCTTACCTCTGACACTACAAAGACACATGGTTCCATTTATACTCTGTCAGAGTTACAGACTTGTATGGGTCAATTTAGAACCCCATAAAGGAACCCAAATAGTCCTTGGAATCCACTTTGAGAAGCACTGCATTAAAACATAAGATGCAGTATGAGAACAGTGCTCACAGACACAGTGGGTGTGAGTGGTCAGCTTGCCCCCCCCCCCTCACCACTCTGCTGTGATAAATCACCTCCACTCAGAGAAGCTCATTTTGCTCGGCACCTTGAATCTTATATTTGGCTGCCCTCAAGTTTCAGCCTGTGATAAGCATAAAGGTTAGAGGAAAGAATCTGGGGCGCTTCACAATGGATATTGTGTTCTTCTAGTCCTTAGGCTCAGACTCAACATTTGACATATCGGTACCACCTGGGGTGGCAAATTCTAGTTGTGATTTTTTTATTCCTATACATCTCTAGATTAAGTTTTGATATGATAGACCTTGCAGACAGGTAGCTTAAGTGGTGCTATCAGCTGCTAAAGTTACCATACCCCTTTGAAAATTTGCATTTTAGACACAGGTACATATATTTTTATTAGCTCATGTTCAGGACATATTGTAATGTTTTATATTATATGTTTGGTATCATTTTTAAGGGGACACCTTGAGCTTTCATTCAAGGCCTTTTGTGAAGATGTATGATAAGTAGAGTTGTCACTGGAGCTCTTCAAACCTTTAATAAACAAATACAAATAACTATTTCCGCCTAAACCATATATTTTCTTTTAGTTCTGTGCCATCAAGAAACATCAGAGACTCAAAACACAACAACTGGAATACAGAATTGACCATAAGCATTCAGGAAATGTATACTTTACCCACAGTATTTCATTCTGAGGTGGTAATCTTCAGCCTTATCTTAAACAAGCACTTTTTATGAGAAATAGACAGGTCAATAGGCCTATATGAAAGAATAGCACTAAACCTCCCTAAACATTGATACAAAAGGGTTTCAATTGATTCTGGTACCTTGCATGCCTGAGAACATCCCAAAAATCCAGGAAAATATATTTACCAAGAAGGCCACATTTTCAAGATGGCACCCAGGATGGCTGCCAGGAGCTTAAAATGGCTATATCTCAATTGTTATGCAACCTAGAAAGGTGGTATTGGTGTTTAACCCAAAGTTTTGGGGTTCAAGGAATGTGACTGAATCAGTGAAATTAACACCAGTTAATCATTTATTGCCAAATGCAAGATGGCGTCCCTCCCACGGGGATGTCCCATTATACTATACTAGCGTCTAGTCGGCGACCTGGCCAACTCGGGAACGATGTAAATAGGGAATGAATCCCCCGCCCTTTAATGCAAACCCCATTATACCTGTTGTCATAGAACCCGTTTTGACCATCTGTTTGCCTGTGTCCATTTATGCCCATATATGGAGATATCTGTATCTGTCTGTCTGTCGGCGTCCATTTTATGTCCATATATGGAGATCACTGCAGATATAGTTCTGGGTCCATTTTATGCCCATATGCCCATATATGGAGATATCTGTCTATTTGTGTCCATTTTATGCCCATATATGGAGATCTCTGTATCTGTCCGTCTGTGTCCCTTTATGCCCGTATATGGAGATATCTGTTTATCTGCATCCATTTTATGCCCATATATGAGATCTCTGTCGCTTTTTGTTTGTTTCTTCTTTAAGCAGAATACACAGCCTGCTTAAATCTGCATCATTCAAGTCATCCTCCCAGTCCCACGCTTTGTCGCTTGTCTTATGTTTGTTTTTGTCTCTTTTATTTTCTTTTTTGGAGCGGACCCCATGAATGCCCCATCCTTTAATGCAAACCCCAATATACCTGTTGTCATAGGACCCGTTTTGACCATCTGTTAGCCTTTGTCCCCACCCTTTAATGCAAACCGCCGCCCTTCGGGCGGCCCAGCGTCTAGTCGGCGACCTGGCCAACTCGGGAACGATGTAAATAGGGAATGAATCCCCCGCCCTTTAATGCAAACCCCATTATACCTGTTGTCATAGAACCCGTTTTGACCATCTGTTTGCCTGTGTCCATTTATGCCCATATATGGAGATATCTGTATCTGTCTGTCTGTCGGCGTCCATTTTATGTCCATATATGGAGATCACTGCAGATATAGTTCTGGGTCCATTTTATGCCCATATGCCCATATATGGAGATATCTGTCTATTTGTGTCCATTTTATGCCCATATATGGAGATCTCTGTATCTGTCCGTCTGTGTCCCTTTATGCCCGTATATGGAGATATCTGTTTATCTGCGTCCATTTTATGCCCATATATGAGATCTCTGTCGCTTTTTGTTTGTTTCTTCTTTAAGCAGAATACACAGCCTGCTTAAATCTGCATCATTCAAGTCATCCTCCCAGTCCCACGCTTTGTCGCTTGTCTTATGTTTGTTTTTGTCTCTTTTATTTTCTTTTTTGGAGCGGACCCCATGAATGCCCCATCCTTTAATGCAAACCCCAATATACCTGTTGTCATAGGATCCGTTTTGACCATCTGTTAGCCTTTGTCCCCACCCTTTAATGCAAACCCCAATATACCTGTTGTCATAGGACCCGTTTTGACCATCTGTTTGCCTTTGTCCCCTTATGGCCATATATGGAGATCTCTGCACACACAGTACCGGTTGCGGAAAACTCTGATGTCAGACATCAGCTCCGCATTCGGGGATTCATTTTATGCCTATATCTGGAGAAAGCGTGTGCCGGTGGGAAGAACGGTTCTCGAGATTCACATACATACATACACATTCACAGAGATTTTTTGTTGACTCATGTGGCGTACGTGATGTCACAGCCTTTTATGAAGTGATGTCACAATGAGTCAGCGCTTGCGCCGATTTCCTCCGGAACAGCCTGATGTCAACAATCAGCTCCGCATAAGGAGATTCCGAACGTTTTGCGCCGGTTTCGGAAAACCGCGAGTCGGGTTGGGTCGAGGCCCTGCACTGCACTCCGCGCGGCGGCGGGGAACGCGCGTGCCGAATCTGAAGCCGGTGGGATGAACGGTTCTCGAGATACGTGGATTACAAACAAACAAACAGACAGAGATTTGTCGCATTTATAGATAGATTACATAAAAACAATAAATAACACTAACTCTCACATTTAATGTCAAAACTAGGAAACACTTTTGGAAGCATGTATAATATGTATTAGTATTTTAATCACTTAAATAACCACAAAGTAGTCAAGTTATCCTGTAAGCCAGATCTACTAGCCCTATAGGCACTTATGTCTTATGTACGCACTGTTTGTTGCCATATTCTGACTCCTCTGGAAGAAACCTATACGGATTGTCACATGTCTTAAGAAGTTGACATGGTCCACAGACAGTAGTACATTTACATACCAGAGCAGCAGATATGAATGACCTTCATGAGACCGTCTAGGCTAGAGAAACATTCATTCAGGTTTCAGCCCCAGCTCATGGCTACCATTTCCCTCTACCTTCCCCATCCAGACCATAATGGTAAATGGACTGCATCTACATAGAACTTTACAATGTACTTAACATTCAAACATTTACTCACACACTGATGGAGGAGGAAACCATGCAAGGCACGAACCTGCTCATCAGGTGCAATTAGGGGTTCAGTGTCTTGCTCAAGGACACTTCGATACCAACTCCGGGGAACCCGGGTTCAAACTGCCGCCCAATGATGTGTTAGTATGCTCTAAGACAGTGGTTGTCAAACATTTTAATTTCAATAACCTCCATAACTCTGAGAGGGTAAATGTAACCACATTGTGTTTCCAATAGGTTCTATTTGCACATTTCCAGAGTTACAGACATAGAAGGGTCCATTTAGACTCCCTCTGTGGACCCCACATTGAGAACCAGTGCTCTAAGAAAGTTGGTCATTTGGGGCAGATGTTCAGGTGTTACAATGCTAACCTTCTGGGGAATATAAGGACTTTCCACCCATGCGGGCATGGATGAATTCGAACCCACAACCTCTGTGGTGATGGGCAGGGACTTTACCACTGTGCCAGCCAAACACCTCTGGGGATGTCTTTTAAATGGTTGCTGTCATACAGTACACTTCAAAACTGCCATCTACTTTGGACAAGACTATACGAGACCCTGTTCTCCATCCATAAGGCAATGGATGGCCGTACCTGAGAGACCAACTGGGACACTGAAGGTCCCACGTCCGATTACTGGCCCCGGCTATTTGGTGTGAATGAGCAAGGGTGTAGTTAGAAACAGATTTTCCAAGTGGACTTAACCAGGTCTCCTCTTTGTGCCAACACATTCACTGTCCCAAACCAGACTGATGATTGATCACCTTGGGTGCCAAAGTAATGGCTCATATATTCAAACAACCATGCAATATAACTTCTTCTGTACCTCTGGGAGTGTGAAAATGGATCCTAATGGACACATAATGTGGTTACATATACCCTCTCAGAGTTATAAAGGTTCTTGAAACTACACATTTTGAGAACCACTAGTTTAGAGCATACTACCAGACAGGGCAGGAATTTCAGGGAGGCCAAGAAGGCCATGGCTGTCGTTGCACCTCAGTTTGGCCTTGTGCCCCTCCAAAAAATGGCATTCCCTGAGGCCACAGTGTCCTTAATGCCCCAGCTGACTGTACCACTTTCTCCACAGTCTCTTTCTTGTCATGTAGACACCAGTGTCTTTTGTCAACATTTTTAAAACCAATCCAGTATCTTTGCTTGGTGCAGGGCTGAGCATGGATCAAATTGTAAATAGCATAATGTATTTATTTCATAGCAGATAGTATACATATCAAATGTAAAATCATCCTTATTCAATTAGTTCTTTCAATGGACCAAAATCGTGTTTTATTTGTTGGCCTTCCTGCCCTGGCATTTGGCCTTTGTGCCCTCAAAAAATGGACAACACCAAAGGCCAAGTATCCTAAAATTACGAAATTCCAGGCCTGCGATCTAATCATGGGGCGGCAGGCTCAGGAGGTAAAACGGTAGCTTGGGAAACGGAAGGCTCCTAGTTCAAACCAGGGCTCCCCCAGAGTTGGTGTTGAAGTGTCCTTGAGATATATAAGATATATATTATTCTATTTTTATTCTATGAATGGAATAATTGAGATATAACCATTTTAAGCTCCCTTCAGCCATCCTGGGTGCCATCTTGAAAATGACATTGATTCCTTTATGGTAAATATATCTTCATGGATTTTTGGGATGTTCTCAAGCATGCCTAAAGGTACCAGAATCAATTGTAAAACCTTTTGTATCAATGTTTAGGGAGGTTTAGTGGTATTCTTTCATATAGGCATAGGCCTATTGACCCGTCTTTTTCGAATAAAAAGTGCTTGTTTAAGTTAAGGCTGAAACCACCTCAGAATGAAATACTGTGGGTAAATTATACATTTCCTGAGTCCTTAGGGTCATGTCTGTATTCTAGTTGTTGTGTTTTGTGTCTCTGATGTTTCTTGATGCCACAGAACTAAAAGAAAATATATGGTTTAGGCGGAAATTGTGGGAAAAATTTAGTTATTCAAGTTTTGAAGAACTCCAGTGACCACTGTACTTATCATACATATTCATAAAAGGGCTTGAATTAAAGCTCAAAGTGTCCCCTTAAAAATAATACCAAACTTATAATATAAAACCTTGCAAATTATGTCCTGAACATGAGCCAATACCAAGATATGCATGAATGGAAATCCGCCTATAGAGGAAAATAACAAAATGGCAAAAAATATGAAAAGCTACTCCTATGGAAAGTCTATCATATTTTAATTTACTTATATTGACCCTAAAAACAATTTAGTATAGGTAAGTTTTTGCCACCTCAGCGGTACCGATATTTCGTCTAGCCCAAGGACTATTCTGTTCTATGACCATTTTGCAACCTTGTGCCATGTTGGCTTGCTGTGGATGGACATTCTTGTAAAAATCACACCCAATGTGAAGTGAGCGGTGGTCGTGCTTACATAACGTCTTCAGACTAGGATTTTAGTCTAGGATGTACAGGCTATGCTACACACACACGTTTTGCTATGGCAAAACGCTGAGGAAAAAGGCTACAGACACACGCACAGCCACTCTATGGAGCGGTTTACCACCGCTCAAAAATTCAATTTTTGCCACGGACATACAGAATGAGCAAACATTAACGACCAGAAACACATAAAGATATAGCCCTGAATGACCATAACAGGTCTGTAACTAGAAATACTGTTCCTACGAAACAGTGTGGGCTCGCTCGTGACTATATTCTGCAGCGTGCTAACTGTCATGTGAAGCTCAACCAATACTCCAGCTAACACCACTCCCAGATTTCTTTCCACCAATTGCGCCTCATTGGCTAACGGAACACGATATGCGGCGGTAATAATGACGAAACCATAGTGTTTTCACATTTGAACTGTCTGCGGCAGAACTCACTATATAAATAATGAGGATAACATAGTGTTCTCACCTTTCAGGTGAGCCCACAACTACACGCTCATGAGTCATGACGGCAGGGGCGAAGCCAGAACAGAGAAATGGGCTGGGCCTGGCAACTTCAGGGTGGGCACAGGGGGGGACTCTTGTGCGCGCCCAACGAAATTTCTGGATTTTTTTTTTTCTTTTCTGTAAATTATTAATGTTTTTGTGGGTTAAAACGGGCGCGGGCAGCAGTATCAATGAACAATAATTAATAGGCTAATACAAAGCATTGAGTTCCCAGCTGCACTTCATCCCAACAACACATTTCCAAATATGAACCCCCCCCTCCAAACACACAGTAGCTGACTGCTGCTAGTGTAAAAGATGCATCATCGGAGCGACTGTTGTAAAGTACTGTTCATTTATTCCTATTAAACAAGACGATCACACAAAAAACACAACAAAAAAACAAACATTTTATTTAATGAAAGAGACATGATTCAAAATGTAAACGCCCCTGCATGACGGTCTTTGCAAATATAACTTTTTTTTAAGCACCACTGTCCTAGTGGACTCCTAATGTGCCATAGTGTCGTAGTAAATCATACATAATCTGAAGAATACCTGGAGACTTGATGTTCAGTAATTGGGTCTTATCAAAACAAGAACATTATAATGGTGGGTAAAACAGACAATCTAAACTCTGCCACAGACCAGCCCAAGTTTTTGCCAAGGACACATATTGATGACCCCTGACCTTGTGACCTGCAAGACCGGCCTGATGAGAATCCTCTAGGCCTGGGGTTTTCAAAGTGGGTGACGGGGCACCCTGGGGTGCCGTGACAGCAGTCCAGGGGTGCCGCGAGATCATTTGATCATATTTGGAATTTATTAATAATAAAAAATATTATCAGTTCTAACCAAAATGGCTGTTATCTCAACGTTTTCCTCACAACATAATCACTAAAATATCGTCACTGTCAGGCAGAAACCTGGTATCTCCAAGTTTCAAATGTGTACGTCTTATGCCCTGCTTCATCATACAAGACTGTTGCACAAAACTAGTGAAAACAGCCGATCTACAAGCACACGTGCTTGTAGATCCTCTGTTTTCACTAGTTTAGTACATTTTATAGATGATAAATACAAAACGAACGGTTTTGGACATACAAGGTTTCCACCCGACAACGACGATATGCTATAAATATGTATAAGGTGCTGGGAGTGCAAATTATAATGTAGGGGTGCCTCGGATTAAAAAAAATATTTATGGGGTGCCCTTAGACAAAAAGGTTTGGGAACCCCTGCTCTAGGCTTGGCTGGAGCAAGACGGACCAATGTGAGGTGGCGTGAGCCAAGTTGTCCTTGTTTTAGCTATAACTGCCTTGATGACTCCAGAGTCCATTGTCTCTTGTGTTCCATTTAGGGCCCTCTCTGAGGCCCTTAGAGCTGATTGAGTGGACCACCATATGCTTCGTATTGTCAAAGGCCTCTTAATTATCCCGGGAAGCAAGTTGTTTATTTGATTTAAAGAGTCCTTGTGTCACAGAGAGACACGCACGCACGCATGCATCGGCATTCAGCAGACACACTTATCCAAACGCCTTGGAACGTGCAAGGAGTAAGTGGCAGGAACCGTAGTCATTAAACGACAGGGTAAATGGTCAAGTAGCGTGCAAAGAAAACATCAGCTACAAACTAGCATGACACCAGGTAAAAGTCCAGCATCTGTATAAACAGAATATATATATAACATGCATACCAGAATCAGAATCAACCTTATTGTCACACCACAGGTGGGTGAAACTTATCAATGCCGCGAGAAGAGAAAGGATAGAGGGCATGATTGTGAGCATGATTGTAAAGAAAAACAGGATAGAAACGAGTGAAAAATAAAAATAAATAGCCTACATTATATACAAATAACCTCGCCTACCAGTCTTTCTCGGGAGAAAGCCTGGTGTTCGTTCACAACAGGCCGTTTGGTTTCCGCCTAAAGCGCGGAAACCACTAGAAGAAGCGGCGTCGCTTTGATTTCGTTCCCCTCGTTTGTTTCCCCAATCACTATTAAAATGCTCGAGAAGCCTAGTGTAGTCTTGCCAGTCGCTACGAGTTGGACTAAAAGATGCATATACCAAACGAATTTTTCGAAAGCAAAACTAAGCCGCATCAAGGTGTTTATTAGGTAGGCCCTAAAACTATGTCCTTGGGTGCAGGGGAATATTTTGGGTTAAAACTGAATCCGGTCGATAGTTCCGGCCAAAGTGTAGTCCGTCTAAGACTACAACATGACGTAAAGTGGTTTCCGCTCCCGACCGGATCAAACCTCGTAAAGTGAAGTGATCCCAGACCAATATACAAATAACATACATGGCTTGGGTGGTGATTATCTGACTGACTCACGATGCGATCCGCACCACTGACAAGGAATGGGGTGAACTAGGTAAAATACTAAAAGACTGGTCGTCAGTGTTTTTTGAATGCAAGCCAGTGAAGGGAACATAGGAGAGGGGGGAGATGTGAAAATCCAGAAAAACAGTGCTGCTATTTTCTGAATCGGTCATAGGGGTTTGAATGAGCATGTTGCCGGGAGCTAGAGCATCAAGGAGGGGGAGTTGCAGTAGTGGAGCCTGCAGATGACTGAGACTTGGATATAAGGACCTGGGCTGCACTCAGTGGCGTCAGTTCAGAAAAAGCTAAGGTATGGCAACATGACTGGTGTCTTGCACGCGCGCCTTCGCGCGCGTGCAAGACACCAGTCATGTTGCCATACCTTAGCAACAGGCATGATACATTTATTTTAAGAATACATTTTTATTTTTTCCCCTAGTTTCTACGGTTTCTTGGGCTGGATATGGCAGCCTGGAACGGTTGTTCAAGTGCAGCTAAACCTAGCATGTTAGTAAACGTGCCACAATTAACAATAATGCATTGCACCTGTGCAGCTGACCTGCTGAACCTGGGAATGTACCATTTTGTCAAGATGGGGAGAATACAAGTGTGGAGAATATAATTATAATACCTTGTTAAAGTGACCATGTTGTTAAATTTTGCATTTGTAGTTATTTTTATTGTAATTTAACAACATAATAACCAGCACAGATAGACAAAGAGACATTCATGGATTTATATTTAAAAAGTAACTTTTATTTCCCCCCCTGGACGGAGGGTATGGCAGCTGCATACCCCTGCCATACCCAATTGACGCCCCTGGTTGCACTAGTGGAGCCTGCAGATATGAGGACCTGGGCTGCTGGGCAGACTCCTTGATGAGGAAGGGTCTGAGCCCCGGGGAGGGTTATTCAGTGCAAACCTACTACAGCATCAAGTGATTGCTGTAACGAGTGCCTTGAAGGACAGCCGGCTGTCCAGGACCACTCTCTCAGGTCTCAGATTCTTGGCGGTTGGAACAGGAAAGGAAATTACTTTCCAGGGAAGCAAAGCTCGGTTTTGTCTGAATTGAGCTTAAAGTGATAGTTCACCTATTTTTGACATAAAGCTGTGTGAAATACTTGCTATTAAAACAGTGGTTAAAAATGTATTAATTGATTACCAGAGTCCCGTGGTCAGAGTTCTGGTCAGTTTCTAATGAATATTAAGTAGTTCCAATGGGGTGGGGACCATTTGGCGTGGCCCAATCATTGAAAATAGATTAATCCACAAAACTAGCGTCATTTGTATTGTTGGCCTATTTCTACCATATAGAGCGAGGTTTCGTTCTGATCAGCTGCCTGCAAAGCACCTTTTTTTGGGGAAATACGTTGCAGCGGCGTAGTGATACTGGACACAAAAAATAGTACCATGTGACAGAGGGGTCAAAGTTGAACGAAATTTGGTCTATTTGGTAGAAATAGGTCAACAATACAAATAAGCTAGTTTTGTGGATTCATCTATTTTTAATGATTGGGCCATGAGCCCCTGCCAAATCACCGGAACTACTTTATATTCATCTAAAACTGACCAGAACTCTGACCACGGGACTCTGGTAATGAATTAATACATTTGTAACCACTATTTTAATGGCAAGTATTTCACACAGCTTCATGTCAAAAATAAGTGAACTATCACTTTAAGGTGTTGGTCGAGTGTTCAACACACACACGGACGCGCACTCGCACACACGCACAGACACACGCGTGTAACATTTTATGAAATGATCTATTCGGTGCTTTTGTTCGCTTTTAAGGCGCAATTAATGATACAGTATAATATTTTACAATATTTTACAATATTTGGAAATAGAAAATAATGTTATATTCTTTCATTGACTGTTGACTACGCGTAATATTCATCATGTTTTGAAGCGGTGAAAGCCGCTTCCAAGGTGTGGCTTTGTCTGTCCCATGTCTGTCCCGTGCATGCAGAATTGAGGATTGCTTCACATGACAATTTGGCCCTAATAGTAAAAAAAAAAAGTATAAATAGACGATCTATATGCTCACAACGCCGCGCAACGCGAGGCGTTGTGAGCATAGATCTGCTATTTTCACAATAGAACCGTGTTATACCAAATTCGTCAACTCTTACTGCTCGTCAGGGTGCCGGGTCCCCAGTTAAAACCTGATTATTTCGGGGGTCACGGCCTGAAAAGGTTGAGAACCACTGGCATACACTACCTGTCTTTAGGCATTGCGCATAGGAGTAAGCGACCTGTTATTGAGCTGAATTATGGAAATTCGGTTAAATATTCTGGAAAAGTTTTGGAAATTAATTGGTAAAAATGTGTGGGAACCCTGTATACAGTAACTATCTATGGCACGTGCATCGCAGAGGATGCCATGGCGTGTTGTGTTATGCCGAGTGGGAAGTCCAGAAGCAAAAATCCAGAAATATCTTTATCTGTCTGTCTATCTTTCGGAGTCCCTTTTATACACTTTCTGTGAGAACTCTGTATCTATCTGTCTGTGTCCCTTTTATGCCTGTGCATGGATATTCATGGATATCAGTGGTTTTCAACCCTTTTCACATCAAGGTCCATTATCTATTGGGCATTTGTGCCACAGACCACCATAGCCTCTCAGACCCAAGACTTTATAATATTTTGTTGTTGGAAAAGATTTATCCACAATTCCATGCTGTATTGATGTGGTACAATTAGGAGAGATATTCAGGCAAACTTTGATAAAAAAAAAAACAATTCTTATACATACAATTGTGTAGACTTGTAAATGTATTAATGCAAGTGCTTGATGATAATTTAACGCTTGAGAGTGTAAGATTAAACCAAAAGTTGGGGACCACCTGGAACCCCCTCAAGGACCACTGGTGGTCCCCGGACCGCTGGTTGAAAACCACTGCCGTATGTCATCAAATATGACGTCATAGCACTGATGTCATAGGCTGGCCTCCCAAGTACTATGAAAAGGGGTAATTCTCTACTTTTAATTACTCTAACAACGGGTACGACAGGTGTTCCATAGAGGAGCATTCATTCCCAATAGGCATTGTTCTAAAACGGGCATAGTTTCTGCAGGGCATAAGGCTATAGTGAATTGAATAACACAACAACAATTAATTAATCTGTCTGTGCACCACAGACAGTGGTGTAAAGTAACTAAGTACATTTACTTAAGTACTGTACTGAAAAGGTTACACTTTGGATGTATTTGTACTTTACTTGAGTATTTCCAATTTCCAATACTTTTACTTCTACTCCACTACATCTCGGATCCAAATATTGTACTTTTACTCCACTACAATTATTTGAAAACTGTAGTTACTACTTACTTTGCAGATATAAATCATTATACCTGTATGATAAAACATACCGGTACATTAATCCACTTTAGCCCATTTTTATTCCTAGGCTATTTGAAAATAGCCGATCTACAAGCTCACAACTCGTTGCAATGCGACACGACACGTTGTGAGCTTGTAGATCTGCTATTTTAAAATGTTTCGTTCTTTTACTTTTGGTACTTTAAGTACATTTTGGTGCCAATACTTTTGTACTTTTACTCAAGTACATTTTTAATTCTGGACTTTTACTTGTAACAGAATAAGTATGCAATGTAAGTATGCAATGTATGCAATGTAAGTATTTGTTTTTAGGTTTTTTAGTACCTTTCTTTTTTCTGTACCGATTATATCGTTTTTTCCTAGATTGATATTCATATGAATTTGTTATATTGTTGTTGATGTTCTGACATTATCTTGTTTATTATAGTGATGTATTATCTGCTTATAGTAAGTCGTTTTGGATTAAAAGCGTCAGCTAAATGCCTAAACTGTTAACAGTATTGGTACTTTTATTTAACACCCAAGGAGCCAAACTCGTTCAGTAACAAGTTAAGGCCACTAGGTGTCACCCTGCCAAAAGGAGTTGTCTCGTCCCTGAACGAGTCAACGAAGGGTTAACCGTACGTGCAGCTGCCTGCCCTCTGAATGACCCGAGTCCATACGTCACCCCGTTGCAGAGAGAGAGAGAGAGAGAGAGAGAGGGAGAGAGAGAAAATGGCGGAGGCTGGTTAGTGGTTACATTGATTTCCATTCTACTCTGAAACATAAAAAGGGCTTTATCTCTGAATGAGGTGAAAAGAACGCCAGGGAAGCAGAGATCTGATTGTTTTCACGGCGACACTATAACGCGATGGTTGGCTCCCGTTTGGATTTTAGTTTCGCGAGCGTTTGTAAACAAAGGGATTATCTTCCTCAATCGTCAGTGGACACCCACGTGCACACGCACAAAGCTTCCGAGGCTCTTCAAAATAAAGCGTGAGTGAACGGCGGCAGCAGCAACAGCTAGAAATGTTATAAACCTGAGCAGCCCATGTGTTAAAGGGGTACTGTCACCTAAAGGGGTACTGTCACTTTAAAAAGTCATCTTAAAATATGAGTTAATATTTTTATGATGTCTTTGTGGGAATGCGCAATTATAAGCTAATCACATTAATTGACTGTACTTAGACAACTTACTGTACTGGTCAGCTGTTGTTGGGGAGCGAGGGGCAGATTACACTGTGACATGAGTTTCAGACTATTTCAGACCGTTTTCAGAGAGACCACGTGACCTACTGTATCATACTGTTATGATTTCGGGGCGTGTCAGCGGGCCTTTAAGTAAAACATTTGAGTACTTTTTACACCACTGGCCACAGTGCTTTTACGAGGGAATTCCTGGACAGCAGTACCCTATGGTAGCTGAGCATCAACCTGTAAGCTGATAGGGCCGTCTCTAACAGTGCGTGCTCCTCTGTGTGGCACAGGAACAAACACTTCCTGTGTTTTCACCTTGGGTGGGATTGTTTTCCCTCAGTGTCCTGCAGTGGTGTAAAGTAACTAGTACATTTACTCAAGTACTGTACTTAAAGTACAATGTATTTTGGGATATTCTTATTCTGAAGAGATTAAGAAATTGACCACCGTCTGGAAGTCTTATTGCCTTAAGAAATCTGGAAGTCTTATTGCTGCTAGCGCAACATATCTTATTCTGAAGAGATCGGCTACCGGAAGTGTTAGATTTGCCAGCTTAGATTTGACAAAAGAACACAACTCGACGAGCGAGCGAGCGAGCGAGAGACGCAGTCGGACTTGCAGACATGCAGTGTCGCACGGGAGTCCGCATTCACACAAGCGCTGTTGCCGTACAGTCTTTCAGATGAATCCCACGCTGTCATAAATTTTTCGTCTCCAACTCACGTCTCTCTGTGTGGCTATACAGGGCTCAGCTGTAGCCTACTGGTGGCTGGGCTGCTAACGTTGCTAGCATCGCTACCGCTGCCAGTCAGTGGCAACGCGTCCCCCGATTGTGTGTGTGCTTGTGTGTCTGTGTGTGTTTGGAGGAATACAAGTTGTAACGTAACTCACATTAGTTTAGCCTCGGGAACCGGGGACGGGTCCTGACAGATAGTCAAAGGATATATGAAATGTAATCATGAAGCCTTTTTTTGAACGGATAGCACGTCTTTTTTTTTAATGGTGCGTCTAGGAACCGATAAGCAGTACCGAAAGTAAATATTCTTTTTGGGTACCCAGGAACCGTCATGTCCTTATCGGTTCTGTCCCGGTACCGAATTTCGGTACCCATCCCTAACCACAAGGGTTCATATTTTAGATTGTCATTAGAGAAAAGAAAAGATGAGTGTTCAAATGTTATCATTTACTTCTTTCTATGGTTTTAGTGATTTGCTTTGATTTGCATGCATGCTCCCAGGTTGGGGGCATGCATGCAAGTGGCTAAATATGTATTTTTAGACACAAGCCCATTTCCAAGATGCACCGCAATCTTTCATGGGCAGATGTGATTTATGGGGGCTGGTGTAAATAGTAACAAAGAAATTGCCGGCTTATTGTGTCTAAAAAGATTTATTTAGCCACTTGCATGCATGCCCGCACCCACTGAAATCAAAATACTAAAACCGCTAAAACAATAGAAAGCAGTAAATTAAAACATTTTAACACTCATATTTTCTTTTCTCTAATTCCAATCTAAAATATGTAAAAAAAACAAAGTTGTCCTTTAAGTACGTACCTTTTGGGAGGCCTTTTTCTACTTTACTGGAGTATTTCTAGTTTTACTTTTACTTCTACTAAACTACGTTTCAGAGGCAATTATTGTACTTTTACTCCACTACAATTATTTGAAAACTTTTGTTACTAGTAGTTACTTTGTAGATTTAAAGCTTCTACTTTTACTCAAGTACATTGTGAATACGGCACTTTTACTTGTAAGGGTGCCCTCACACCAAAAAACGCTCCCTTCTCATTGAAATGCATTGGTGGAATGCGGAGTCCACTCTCATAGGTACTTTGGTGTGAGGGCACCCTAACAGAGTATTTCTACTTTGCAGTATTGATACTTTTACTTAAGTAAGAGATGTGAGTACCTTTTCCACCTCCTCTGAAGTGACCCAGTGATCCGGACAGAGCGCACAGTAAAGTCCTCAGTGCTCATTTAAATCGGGGACCATTAAGGGTCCATTTGGTTCCATTTTGTTCACTCTCAGAGTTATATTACCAGTGGTGGAAAAAGTTCTCACATTTGTTACTTAAGTAAACGTATCAATGCTACAAATTCAATGCAGAAATACTCTGTTACAAGCAGAAGTCTGGTATTCGAAATGTACTTGCGTATAAGTATAAACGTATTGTCATCCAAATGTGATTAAATTACCAAAAGTAAAAGTACTCATGAAGAAGAAATCTTCCATTTCATGTTTTCAAAATGTATAAAATGAGGATTTGAAAATAGCTGATCTACAAGCTCACAACGTGTCGCAAATAGCCAAAGTCCATACAGGGCTGAAGTACTGGTTAATGTATGTTTTGTAACAATATTTAGCTATAAAGTAACTGGCAACTAACTCAAACTCTATTCTCAAATAAATGTGGTGGAGTACAATATTTGTATCCAAGATGTAGTGGAGTAGATGTAAAGAACCGTGAGAGTGTTTTCTGCTGGTGTTTCAGTCCGAGTGTATCAAAGGTTGCGTTCGGAAATGCGCACCGGGTGTGTGCTCAGTGTAGTGAGTGCCTAAACCCAACCCTAATCCTAACCCTAACCTCAGTAAAACTATGCCTAAACCTAACCCTAACCTCAGTAAAACTATGACTAAACCCAACCATAACCCTAACCTCAGTAAAACTATGCCTAAAACTAACCCTAACCCTAACCAGACCCAGTGGGCATTTCCGAACGCACCCTGGAAATACTCAAGTAAAGTATAAATACCTCAAAACCCTGTACTTCATGGTTACTTACCACCACTGCGAATTTTACAATGTGTGCTTTGGGTTCACGGCTGCTCTGACGCTGTCTTTCCTCCACTGATGTGTAAACTCAATTAAGGGGGGGGCCGCGCTATGGTGGGCTGCACCGCTACGTCTCAGTAACTTCACAGCAGGACATGGCAGTGTTGGTGTGTTATGTGTGCACGCATGTATACGGATGTCTATAATGCACGCGCATACGCCTGCATGTGCACGCAAGAGCAAGATGTGTGCATACATTCGTGTGTGTGTGTGTGTGTGTGTGTGTGTGCGTGTGCGTGTGCGTGTGCGTGTGCGTGTGCGTGCGTGCGTGCGCGCGTGCGTGCGCGTGCGCGCATGTTAGATATGTGTGGGGGCATGGGGCTTGGCTTTAAAGAACAATCTCTCTATACCGGTATGTGTCCATATAAGTGCCTGTGTGTCTTTAATGGGGATCTTTCTGTGTGTGGCCAGATGTGGACATAACCCTGGTATGTAATGACAAATCACTGCGATTCATGCCTCTGTGTACGGCTGCCGGCACGGCACCACACATTACAAAAGACCCCGCTCCGAAAAACCCAGCCAGTGTGTGTGTGTGTGTGTGTGCGTGTGCGTGCGTGTGTGTGTGTGTGTGTATTAGCTCTTTGACTTTGGCCCAGTGAGTGAAAATATTCCCCCCAGATATAGGGCTGTCCTCGTTTGATGTCTCCTTCTGTTGCTTGAGCAGCCATGGTGAAAAGGAATGACAAAAGCCTATTT
This sequence comes from Nannobrachium achirus, assembly GCF_963921795.1. Lineage (NCBI taxonomy): Eukaryota > Metazoa > Chordata > Actinopteri > Myctophiformes > Myctophidae > Nannobrachium > Nannobrachium achirus. The sequence continues at coordinate 6,962,465 of NC_137816.1, read as the reverse complement.
GGCTCTGGCTCAGAGACCGATGCGCTTGTAAGGAGGAGGCGCGTTGCTGTAGAGGCACGCCAAGTACAGATGCTCATATTAGGGCTGTCACAATTATTACATAATCGTCTAATCGCAATTATTTGACATAATCGCTAATATTTTGTCATAATCGTCATAATCGTGAATGTTGAAAAATGTTCGTACATTTACAAACATTTTCAGAAATAGTGGAAATAGCCGATCTACAAGCTCACAACGCGTCGCGATGCGACCCGTTGTGAGCTTGTAGATCGGCTATTTCCACTACCAATGTTATATTTTAAGTAGGAAGTTATCAAATATGTCAGTAATTTCTTTGTATATTTAGGTTATGTGTCATATCTGCCATGTGCAACTTCAAAGCCTAAAAGCCGAAGAGAAATGTAATTATCAACGACAAAAAACACGATTAAATCGTTAATCGCAATTATTTGAGTGATGAAAAAAAAACATCACAAGGATGCAACTGGGACGTATCATCAGTGATGTAGCCTGGGGTCGACGGGTGTTTCGGGTCTCGCAACATCATACACCCTCGCCCAGGTGACCCAGCCGGGGTTGATCAAGTCCCGACTTACGTCCCAGTAGCTATCCACGATCAGTCCTATTAGGGAAAGACAGGGTCACTCAATGTGCTGCACCGGAACTACTCTGCCGGGATTGGGGGTACTATTCTGGCGCGTGGAAGAACTAGGCTCTATGGGTTGACTCCTGGCCGGGCTCCTCCTACGTCTCACCAGGTCCACTCCTGCTCTCACCAGGTTCAGAACCCGTGCGTTGCACCAGACCTCAATCCAAACATTCCATTCAGCTGCTGCAGTTGAATGGCCCTCCTAAAGGCCTCACCGTGGATTTGTTGGGCTTCTTCCTCACGGAAGACACAGGCTGGGGCGCTAACCCAACCTGCTCCCGGGTGCCGTCTAAATTCCGGCCGTCAACCGAGTCTCCGGTTGGCCCCAAACTATTCCTGGTTGTCACATAGTCTATTCCTATGAGCCACTATAAATAGAACTAATAATGAAAAAAAAACATCACAAGGATGCAACTGGGACGTATCATCAGTGATGTAGCCTGGGGTCGACGGGTCTTTCGGGTCTCGCAACGTGACAATTAATCGTCATGTAAAATGTCATATCGTGACAGCCCTAGCTCATTCTTGCCACGATCATTCTTGCCACGATGCCACGATTAACTCAACTCACGATACGATTCGAATCACGATTCAAGGTTCACGATTCACGATTTCACGATTTTTTTTTAAATTATTATTTCTCTTATCCCCCCTCCCCCCAAGCTATTGATCTCATACAGTATGTACTACATTTTCATAACATTTATTTAACTACGGTACATTGCAAAAGTAGCAGGCTTTTCATGTAAAAGTACTTATGTCTGTGCAACAACTGTAAACATGCTTTCTTATTGTTTAAAACCTAGCTACTAGGTTTAACATGTAAAAAAATAGCTTTGGCTTTGATGCCATCTTAGAATATATGTAGATATTTTACAGTGCAGAAACATAATTGCCTTCCTTGATGTATTACAGTTTTTTTTCGATTGCTAAAACACATTTTTCAAAAATTTGGCACAATTTTCACAACCTTTACTTCTGTCCCCAATTGCTTGACTCAATTTGTTACTACTTTAGATTTCCTTATCATATTAGACTCTGACTTTCCTTCTTTACACTCTGATGTAAATTTCACATCACCTTGTTGTCAAAACACAAGACACACTTTTCAGGTTTGCACACACTTCTCACATAAAATCTCAAAGCATCAATCCACAACACACAAATATTCAAATCTCTAAACTTTCGGGTCAGGCGAGCAATTCAGAGCCAGGTCCCACTGCTTCAGGCCATGGAGGAGGCTTGTGGAGATGTGGGCTTTGAGGCCTGTCAGGGCTTCATGCGGCACTCTAGGCCAGGGGTTTTGGGTGATGGGTGATGGGGCACCCTGGGGTGCCACGACGGCAGTCCAGGGGTGCCGCGAGATCATTTGATAATATTTGGAATTTATTTGGACACTTGAAAAAATATTATTTAGTATAATTTTAAACTTGAAGTACAAAGTTATTTTCAGTCAGTTCTAACCAAAATGGCTATTATCTCAACGTTTTCCTCGCAACATACTGTAATCACTAAAATATTGTCACTCTCGGGCAGAAAACTTGTATCTCCAAGTTTCAAATGTGTACGTCTTTTGGTAAAGCAAAGCCCTGCTACATCATACAAGACTGTCGCACAAAACTATTGAAAACAGCCGATCTAGTGTTTGGAGTGTTTGGGGGTAAACGTTTGGACCTACAGTCAATAAAATGTTTTGTCTGCATATTTGTGTGCTGTTTTATGTTTGTCTATGAGATTAGTGGGCATACACTGGGTCATTTTACAAAAAGGGAATTTGTTCATTTACCAGAGTAATTGACATTCATTCAGTGTGTTCCATTTCGACAATTGTGTTTTCAATTTTGCTCTTCAGTGTTCTGTTCATGCTTGGTAGTGTTCAGCCAAAAGCTAGTTGTGTTTATTCAATGAATGCATGTGTGTGTCATGTGAAAATATGGCTGTGTTTACCAAATGAAAACACGAGTTCCATTTTGTGAACATGTTAAGAGATTTGATGGCAAAGAGTTGTTTTGCAAAGGGATGCCAGGGTTTAGCAATTTGTGTTTGATGTTTGGAGTTTTGTGTGTGCAGTTTTGAAACAAACGTACAGTTTTGAAAAATGTGTTTTAGCAATCGAAAAAAAACTGTAATGAGCAACACTTGGTCTCAGACACAGACTCCTCTGCAGTGTACTGAACTCTCCCTCTCAAAAATCAATTGAATATGATGGAATATGATTAAGGATTACTGTGATTATGGTAAGCTCACATTACATATCAGACACACCATAATTCATTAGCCCCCTCCACCCAAAAAAAAAGAAAGTAAAAAAAAAAAAAAAAAAAAAAAAACGATTTGAATCGCGATTCGAATTAATGTTTTCATGAATCGTGGCATGCCTCTCATATACACGTGCGTGGTCACATCCTCTGTGTTAATTTATCCTTTTGCATTTTTGTGTACATTTTGTGATTGATTGATTGATTGATTGATTGATTGAATAATTTATTTGAAGGTAGTTGCATAGGAAAAAGTACAGTTTCATGACAGTACAAATCAATCACCGGTACAAGGTCAACTAAAAGGAGATCCTAGTAAGCTTTTCAGCTTATTTACACAAGAACCACTTTATGTATCTCATATAACATTGAAAGACAGATGGATAGAACGCAGTACTTTGCATAGGAAATCATCAATAGCAAAAGGGAAAATAGCATTCTAGATCAAAAAGAAGAAAAAAGGAAAATGACATTAAAAGAAAAGGAAGATATTTACAGTGGGAAAGGGGAGGTAAGTATGGGCTTAGTAGACTATTACAAGTTTCGAGTAGCAGCCATCTGTAGGTGACCTTTCAGACCAATTTTGAAGGAGGTTAGGGATTTAAACTAGTGAAAACAGCCGAGGCGTGTGCTTGTAGATCTGCTGTGTTCACTACTTTTGTGCGAAAAACATACACATTTGAAACTTGGAGATACGAGGTTTCTGCCCGACAGTGACGATATGGAACTTGTACACCTGTGTGTGTGTGTGTGTGTGTGTGTGTGTGTGTGTGTGTGTGTGTGTGTGTGTGTGTGTGTGTGTGTGTGTGTGTGTGTGTGTGTGTGTGTGAGAGAGAGAGAGAGAGTGAGAGAGAGGTGGGGTGTTTATTTAGGTTGGTCTTGTTCAGACATTATGGGCTCTGGAAGTCATAGTTCCAGCAGATGGTTGTGTGCTCAGGGGTGTCTGGGCTGGCCTGAGGTTGGTGGTGGTGGTGGCTTGTGAGTGGTTGTTTGAGGGGTCACAAATGGGCTCTGTTTAGGCTAGATCTGCAGTGCTAGGGTCCTAGGGTCGGCGTGCGCGCTCGCACGTGTGGGTGTGTGCGTGCGTGCGTGCGTGTGCACACGCATTCGTACAATAGATGCGTGCATGGCAGCACACCACACACATGTCTAGACGAGGCAAAGGTCACTCGGGTTCAATGCTGCACAGCATTGAACAATTCAGCTTACCTCCTTACCTACCCCGACATATAGTCAGGGAATATTAATACAAACCTGGGAATAAATTCCTTACCAAACAATTTCTTCACCAATGTGTTCGTAAAGGTGTCTAGTATCATATATAACAAAGATTGAAATTCAACATCCCTAGGAGAATCTTTGACAACTAGGGTAATTATTGGTCTCATTCACTCACTATACACTATACTATAAGGGACAAAATTACTCAAAAAAAATATGCTTTAAGTGGGATGTGAGGGGTCTAACTAGTTGTTTTTAATTATTCTGAATCCATTGCAAGCATTTGTTTTGCACGGAAAACATTCATTCGGCTAAAAACAATAAATAAAAATTATGGTTTAGTGATGAGTCATCATTTTCACAGTGGTATGGGCCCCATGGGGGTCCATTAAGTTATTAGTAAGTGAATGAGACCCAGAATTACCCTAGCTGACAAAGATTTTTCTAGGGATGTTGAATTTCAATCTTTGTTAGATATGTTACTAGACACCTTTACGAACACATTGGTGAAGAAATTGTTTGGTAAGGAATTTATTCCCAGATTTGACAGGTATTCTGCTCATCTTCCCTGTTTCCTTTTTCTTCTCTTTGGTTTTAGTTTGTCTCTTCTTTACAGTATGCCAATACTTCATTGTACGACAAATAGCAAAGATTGCTGATCTACAAGCTCACGTGTCACGATGTGACTCATTGTGAGTGTGTAGAATTTAATTTAATATATTTGTTTAATGTTCACCTATATTGACATGCCCGGAATAGGGAAATACGTTAAGGTGGTTATATTATATTTTCACTGTACATATTGTCACTGTCGGGCAGAAACCTCGTATCTCCAAGTTTCAAATTTGTACGTTCTTTCCCAAAGTGAAGCCCTGCTTCATCATACAAGGCCGTCACACAAAAGTAGTGAAAACAGCAGATCTACAAGCACACAACGCCTCGCGGTGCGAGGCGTTGTGTGCTTGTAGATCGGCTGTTTTCACTAGTTTAAGTCATTTTTAAAATGATAATGCAAAACGAACAGTTTTGGACATACAAGGTTTTCACCCGACAACGAGGATATATTGATTGATTTTGATTCAATGCATGTATGATTTTGGGTTAGGGTTACCATTATATTTTGCTGCTCTCTGCTGTTGTTGTTGCACTTTGGCTGAACCGGCTTAATCCTGCTATTATGGTGTCTTACTTTGACCTTTCCTGTACCGCCCTGGAGAAACCCTCCCTTGTTTAGATTTTATAGTGCAGTATTGTTGACAGTGGCACAGGGGCTTCACCAGGCTTTCAGACAGAAACTGACCTTTTCCTCTGTACTGCTTAGTATGTAAATTCCTTTTGTTAATAGCTCCGGCAAAAAGGCCTAAATCATAGTCGTCTGTTGCAGTGTTTCTCAAAGTGTGCCGTGACACAGGGGTGTCACAGAATACTTTGGATGCTATTATGGAATTTATCAATTATCATTTCAGTTTAAGCAGACCCGACCATACTTAGTAAAACAGACCTAAGTGATTGCTACAATACGTCGCATCGTGACGCGTTGTGAGCTAGCTTGTAGATCTGCTAGTTCCAACATTTTTTACATAAAACAAAAATATATGAAACATGTTCAACATGGAAACGGTTATGACGATTATGACAAATTATCGCGATTATGTCAAACAATTGCGATTAGACGATTATGTAATAATTGTGACAGCCCTACTCTCTCATACATTCATACAGAGGGAGAGAGAGATTTGAGTCTGGTTCTAAAGAGAGTCAGAGAGGGTTAATAAGTGGTACTAGCGTGGCCAGTGCTCAGACACTCCTCAGGGGAATGCATATACCAGTGGCACTTTCTGCTGTCTGTGTCTTACTGTAAGTGGCCCTGAAAGCCTGCAAGAGTCACCACTCACAGTCATCTTAATGTTAAATGATCTCTCTCTCTGTCTCACACGCGCACACACACACACACACACACACACACACACACACACACACACACACACACACACACACACACACACACACACACACACACACACACACACACACACACACACACACACACGCAGGCACTCACACAGGGATTGATAGGGTCTAATGCCACATGCCACGCACCTCCATCCAATCTCTCTCTCTCCCAGTCTGACACACGGCATCACTCCAGCACTCGTTAGTCTGGTAATCAGTGCCCTCTCCTCCCAGGCTTTGGATTATGAAGATTACTCACACAAGCCCCGCGTGTGAATCATGAGTCACCGAAACGTCTTATAAATCACAATGAAATATGAGAAAAAGTGCAATAGCTAGGCTTATGAGGAGTCAGCTGAGAATTTCGTAATATCCCCGAACACAGCTCTTACTCTCCTGTGTGTTGAAAGTGATATTTCGAGATGGTGGTCTGTGTCCTGTTTGGAGCGCTGATTTCACGACATCTGTTTAGAAAACACTGAGTTTTTTAGTCCAGGTTTTCATGCACAGTAAATAACACCGGGATATACAGAGAGCCAGATTTATAGTTTGTAATCCACTCATCTGGGACTGGCTATAGAAGTCCAACTCAATAATAATGTGTGCTGCTATGTGTGTGTGTGTGTGTGTGTGTGTGTGTGTAGGTGTGTGTGTGTGTATACACAACCGTTATGTATCTGGGTGTGGACAATATCCTTAATGCATCCTTAAGCATCCTTAATGTGTACACAGCTGGTTTTCAGAGTGACATCATGATATTTAATATTATTGCTGAACATCTGCCTGGATAGTATACTGATCCACTCACTCTCTCTCTCTCGCTCTCGCTCTCGCTCTCTCTCTCTCTCTCACTCTCTCTCTCTCTCTCTCTCTCTCTCTCTCTCTCTCTCTCTCTCTCTCTCTCTCTCTCTCTCTCACTCTAGGCCCAGGATGCAGTGTTCCTGCCAGAGTTTGCCCTCTCCCCTCAGGGGAGCTTCCTGGAAGACACAACGGGAGAGCAGTTCCTCACCTACAGATACGACGACCAGGTCGGTGGTCACAACTCGAATGTCTTAGAATATTATTATTAACTTTAAATGCCAGAATTTAAACATTGTCTATACTGTAGCTGCACGTGCCAGCACATCTGAATGTTTTCATGTACCTTCGGAAAATCATAGAATGTAATGCGTCGCTCAAAAGACGTGGGTCTCCTAGTATATAATCGGGAGGAAATGGAGTTATAGGCAGTTGAATGTGGCTTGTTTTCGTCAAAAAGCAGCACAAAGCTGCTGGAAACGACAGCAAACCATCTTGGTTTTGGTGATGCTGGCATCATTCACAGACTGTGGATAAAGCGCCCTCCGTCATAAAACCACTGAAATGAGGCTTTGACGCTTGACGGGTGACTCGTCTTTGGTGCTGTGGGCCTCGGACGAATTGACATGTAAAAGAGTTTTAAATGTTCTAATTTTTATATGTTTATTTGACACACACACACACACACACACACACACAGACAGACACACACACACACACACACACACACACACACACACACACACACACACACACACACACGCACACTCACACACACACACTAGAGGGTAGCACGGGTCCAAAAAATGGGATCCGAGCCGAAATGGAACCGAGGAAATTTGGACCGAGCCGAACCGGCCCCGAGACAACTACAGATTGTCTAGCCCCGGCCCGAAATGGATCCGATAGTGGTTGGATCCGATCCGAACCGGAGCTAAATTAAATTGGACCCAGAGCCGAATTAAATTGGCCCCGACCCTAAAATGGACCTGGGGAAAACGGACCCGATCTTGCAGCGTCTTTGTCCGATGCTATATTATGCTTATTTTTCAATATTAGGCTACTTTGAGAGTAGCAGATGCTTGACAGCGCAGTGAGCGGCGCTGAGCGCACCTCGCCCGCCTCTCAGAATAGGCGAGCCATCAGCGGAGAGTTGCGACGCATCACATGCCGTGCGTGCAAAGCCGTGCATTATGCAGAAAATCTTGAACTCAGTCCCTAGCTCAACAATCACTGTGACAT